>NC_033796.1:77725125-77797332 GCF_001876935.1 Asparagus officinalis
CCCATTCAAATTCTCACCGCGTCTGTGCACTCAACAC
The DNA here is from genome assembly GCF_001876935.1 of Asparagus officinalis. NCBI lineage: Eukaryota > Viridiplantae > Streptophyta > Magnoliopsida > Asparagales > Asparagaceae > Asparagus > Asparagus officinalis. The sequence goes on from NC_033796.1 coordinate 77,725,163, forward strand.
TCTCCCCCTCTCGATTCCCCCAATGAACGAGATGTCCACAAATTGAGCGATCAAACCTTCCTACAGTTAGGATCGTCTCAAATCTCCCACTGTGGTCGCCAGATTGTTCGCGTGGAAAACTATTTTCTTTTTCATTGATATGATTGTCATCTTGGGTTACAAAGTTCCGGTCTTTTATAGATCCGGTTACAACTAAATCAAAGAAAAAAAAATAAAAATTACAACTATTCCTCTTGTGAACAAATCGCAAGCTTCTGTTTTGCGGTTGCTTGCTTGTGTGGGGTCTTTGCCAACGCCGGGGTTAATCCGTAGACCTCCGCGCGATCTAGATCCGGTCGGATCTACACGAGTATGCGGGTATTATTCCACGAAGGGAATAATAGCCGGGAGGGATTAATCCACCAAGGGAATAATCGCTCAGATCTCGAGATCTAAGACCAAGCTTAGATCTGGAGTGTAGCCTCGTGTAGATCTCAGATCTGTTCTTTCTTCCTCTCGAGATCCTGCCTTTTCTGACGTGGATGGTCGCCGAGGATCAGATCTGAATGTGCAAGTCTTCTGGTCTTCAAGCTCCGAGTTCACTCTTCAATCCGGCAGAGTTTCGGCTCTTGAAAGTTCGACCTCTGAAAATGAACATCTCCAGGGTGCCTCGGCCTTGGCCGAGCCACCTTGAGGTGGCTCGGCCACCGAGCCACCTCAAGGTGGCTCGGCTAAGGCCGAGCCACCTTGGGGTGGCTCGGCTTTGGCCGAGCCCCCGCGGGCGGTGTTTTCCGACTTTTTCGAGTCGTTTTCCGTTGTCTCGTTTGTCCGTGTTTTGGTTGACTTGAGACTCTGATTGGTTGATCTGATTTGGCAGTAAGTTGGATTCCTGATTTGGCAGTAAATCCGCTTCTGAGTTCGAGTCCGAAATTGATCTTGATTCGATCGTGATTCGTCCGAGTCCGCTCTCGGTTGGATGACTCGTTGATTCCTCAACTCATTAGCTTGATTCTGCACGCGGGTGGATTCATTCCGTTGCTTCTGTGCGATTCGTCGATCTCGTCGCCTCGTTGGTTCGTCGGTTTGTGCCGAGCTGTGCTAGGGGACCTATAAGCAATTTTATATGCCTACAATAGTCTGCAAAAGTCCAAAGAAGGATGCGGGTGAGCAGGAGACTCATATCGTGCAGGATGCTTTGATCCTTGCTATGGATAGCAACTCGGATTCTTGGGTCATTGATTTAGGAGCATCTTTCCACACCACTGCTAACAGAAAGCTTCTCCAAAACTATGTAGCACGTGACTCTAGAAAAATGTATTTGGGGAATAACGAGCCTTGTAATATTGTTAGAAAGGGTAAAGTACAGATTCAGATGAAGGGCTCTAAGTGGACCTTGAAGAACGTGAGACACGTGCCGAAGCTGAAGAGGAATCTTGTTTCGGTGGGACAGCTTGGAGCAGAAGGCTATGTTTCTACATTCACACGGGATTCGTGGAAAATCTCTAATGGTACTATGATAGTTGCTCGAGGCAACAAACTAGGAACTCTCTACCTCACCTTACATGCGAGTGACACCCTCGCAATTATAGCTGGCAAAGAGAGTACAGATTTGTGGCACAACAGGCTAGGGTACATGAGCGAGAAGGGGATGAAGATCTTACATTCACAGGGAAAGCTAACCGGGATCGACTCCGTGGAAGTTGGGGTTTGTGAAAACTGCATCTTTGGAAAGCAGAAGAGGGTTAGTTTCCAGAAAGGTGGAAGGACACCTAAGGCTCAGAAGCTAGAGTTGATTCATACAGATGTATGGGGCCCAGCTAGTGTATTAACTTTTGGCGGTTCGAGATATTATGTCACCTTCATCGACGATCACTCGAGTTATGTGTGGATCTACTTCATGAAGCACAAGACAGAGGTGTTTGGAATCTTCAAGAAGTGGAAGGTCATGGTGGAGAACGAGACAGATCCGAAGGTGAAATGTCTGAGATCAAACAATGGTGGAGAATACGAGCTAGAGGAGTTCAAAAGGTTCTGTGCTATGAATGGTATTCGCTTAGAGAGGACTACTCTAGGGACGTCGTAGCAGAACGGCATTGCAGAGAGGATGAACAGAACCTTGACAGAGCGTTCCAGGAGCATGCGATTACATGCAGCTCTGCCTAAGACATTTTGGGCGGATGTGATGCATACGGCAGCTTACCTTATTAATCACGGGCCATCAGTTCCATTAGATTTTGGGATTCCAGAAGAGGTTTGGAGTGGAAAGAAGATAAATCTCTCACATTTGTGGATATTTGGTTACGTGGCTTATGTTCATATCAGTGACCATGTCAGAGACAAGCTAGAAGCTAAGTCACAGAAGTACACATTCATTGGATACGGTATTGATGAGTTCGGGCATCGCCTTTGGGATGAGAAGAACAGGAAGATCATCAAAAGCAGAGACGTGATATTCAATGAGGAGGTGATGTACAAGAATTGGGAAGATGCCAAGGATAGCCAAAGCAGTGGGAGCAGCACTACGGATACAGGTGGATCCGAGTACATGGATTTGGAGGAACTTCCAGATGGGGGCGACGATGTCAGTTCTGACCGTAGAACGGAGGAGACTACAGGTGCAGAAACTACTACCCAGGGCGTGGAGCCTAGGAGGTCATCTAGGGTACCCAAACCAAATCCCAAATACCTCTCGTCACTTGATTATCTACTCTTAACAGATAGCGGAGAGCCGGAGTGTTATGAAGAGGCAGTGCAAGTGAGTGAATCTCAGCAGTGGGAGCATGCGATGCAGGAGGAGATGGATTCTCTACTCACTAATGAGACATGGGAGTTAGCCCAGCTACCTGCGCAGAAGAAAGCCTTGCACAACAAATGGGTCTACCGGGTCAAGCAGGAGAGTGATGGAAGCAAGAGATTCAAGGCCAGATTAGTAGTGAAAGGGTTTCAACAGCGGGAAGGAGTGGACTACACGGAGATATTTTCCCCTGTTGTGAAACTCACAACCATCAGAGTGGTGTTGAGTTTGGTAGCTGCAGAAGACCTCTTCCTTGAGCAGTTAGATGTGAAGACTGCCTTTCTTCATGGTGACTTGGATGAAGAAATCTACATGAAGCAGCCTGTTGGCTTCATTGAAGAAGGAAAGGAAGAGATGGTGTGCAAGCTCAAGAAGAGCTTATATGGTTTGAAACAGGCTCCGAGACAGTGGTATAAGAAGTTTGATAACTTCATGCAGAACAATGGCTACAGAAGATGCAATTCGGATCATTGCTGTTATTTCAAAAGGTTCGAGTCCAGCTTCATTATTTTGTTATTATATGTTGATGACATGTTGGTAGCAGGACCGTGTTTAGAAGAGATAAACAGTTTGAAGAGGCAGCTAGCAAAGGAATTTGCAATGAAGGATCTGGGTGCAGCGAAGCAGATTCTAGGGATGCGAATCAGTAGGGATGAAGCTGAAGGGACATTGAGTTTGAGCCAAGCTGAATACATTGAGAAGGTACTTCAGAGGTTCAACATGAGCGAGAAGGGGATGAAGATCTTACATTCACAGGGAAAGCTAACCGGGATCGACTCCGTGGAAGTTGGGGTTTGTGAAAACTGCATCTTTGGAAAGCAGAAGAGGGTTAGTTTCCAGAAAGGTGGAAGGACACCTAAGGCTCAGAAGCTAGAGTTGATTCATACAGATGTATGGGGCCCAGCTAGTGTATTAACTTTTGGCGGTTCGAGATATTATGTCACCTTCATCGACGATCACTCGAGTTATGTGTGGATCTACTTCATGAAGCACAAGACAGAGGTGTTTGGAATCTTCAAGAAGTGGAAGGTCATGGTGGAGAACGAGACAGATCCGAAGGTGAAATGTCTGAGATCAAACAATGGTGGAGAATACGAGCTAGAGGAGTTCAAAAGGTTCTGTGCTATGAATGGTATTCGCTTAGAGAGGACTACTCTAGGGACGTCGTAGCAGAACGGCATTGCAGAGAGGATGAACAGAACCTTGACAGAGCGTTCCAGGAGCATGCGATTACATTCTATTGTATTTTGGGATTCCAAAGGAGTTTTGGAGGGGAAAGAAGATAAATCTCTCACATTTGTGGATATTTGGTTACGTGGCTTATGTTCATATCAGTGACCATGTCAGAGACAAGCTAGAAGCTAAGTCACAGAAGTACACATTCATTGGATACGGTATTGATGAGTTCGGGCATCGCCTTTGGGATGAGAAGAACAGGAAGATCATCAAAAGCAGAGACGTGATATTCAATGAGGAGGTGATGTACAAGAATTGGGAAGATGCCAAGGATAGCCAAATCAGTGGGAGCAGCATTTCAGATACAGATGGATCTAAGTACATGGATATAGAGGAACTTCCAGATAGGGGTGATGATGTTTGTTCTGATTAGAGAATGGAGGAGGCTCCAGGTGCAGAAGAACCTACCCAGGACATGGAGCTTAGGAGGTCATCCAGGGTACCCAAACCAAATCCCAGATATCTTTCATCTCTTGACTACTTATTGTTGACAGATAGCGGTGAGCCGGAGTGCTATGAAGAGGCAATGCAAGTGAGTGAATCTTAGCAGTGGGAGCATGCGATGCAGGAGGATATGGATTCTCTACTCACTAATGAGACATGGGAGTTATCCCAGCTACCTGCACAGAAGAAGGCCTTACATAACAAATGGGTCTACCGGATCAAGCAAGAGAGTGATGGAAGCAAGAGATTCAAGGCCAGATTAGTAGTGAATGGGTTTCAATAGCGGGAAGGAGTGGACTACACGAAGACATTTTTCCCTATTATAAAGCTCACAACCATCAGAATGGTATTGAGTTTGATGGCTGCAGAAGACCTCTTTCTTGAGCAGTTAGATGTGAAGACTGCCTTTTTTCATGATGACTTGGATGAAAAAATCTACATGAAGCAGCCTGTTGGCTTCATTGAAGAAGGAAAGGAAGAGATGGTGTGCAAGCTCAAGAAGAGCTTATATGGTTTGAAACAAGCTCTGATATAGTGGTATAAGAAGTTTGATAACTTCATGCAGAAAAATGGCTACAGAAGATGCAATTCAGATCATTGTTGTTATTTTAAAAGGTTTGAGTCCAGCTTCATTATTTTGTTATTATATGTTGATGACATGTTGGTAGCAGGACCATGTTTAGAGGAGATAAACAGTTTGAAGAAGCAGCTAGCAAAGGAGTTTATAATGAAGGATCTGAATGCAGCGAAGCAGATTCTAGAGATGTGAATCAGTAGGGATGAAGCTGGAGGGAAATTGAGATTGAGCCAAGCTGAATACATTGAGAAGGTACTTCAGAGATTCAACATGCAGAATGCTAAAGTTGTTAGCACACCCCTTGGAAGTCAGTTCAAGCTGTTGACCTTATAGTTTTGATGATGATTTGTCAAATAATTTATCGCTAATATATTCTCTAGTTTTGTTTTTATGTTTCTATCGCTAATATATTCTCTAGTTTTGTTTTTATGTTTCTCTTTACAGGTATTTCAACACACGACAATCAAGCGTTAAAGATTCAAGTTCATATGTGTGGAGTTACCTAGGTATAAGAATAGTTTACTTACGTATATTGTATATTTATATTTAAGCTCAATATATGTACACTTAACACGATTTTTAACGTTTTCTATCATATAAATGATTTTTCATCAAACGTTGTTACAATATCTTTTATCTCATGTTTACAACTCTTTCATGCTTTTATCTCATGTTTACACCTCTTTCATGCTTTATTATATACATATAATATATGCATGATATATATTTGCATGGTTATAAGTCATATCAAAATTTTCATATTCATAAAATACAGGTTTTACGAACACTTTTCAAAAACAGTGTGTTTTTACAAACGAAAATTATTTTTCCAAAAATTCCTTTTCTAACATGTTTATTTTATCATTTAGAAACTTTTTCCAAAGTTTTATTATTTTTGGAATTGATTTGCTATTTTTAAAGTATTTTCAAAATTAGCCCAAAAATAGGTTTTCAGACTGTGTCAGTTTGCGGTCGTTTTCTTACTATGACTTTTATGTGCTCGCGATCGACCGTGACGGTCGACCGTGAAACCATCCAGAGACTTTCGCGATCGACCGCCGTGGTCGACCGCCATCTTTGAATTTCTAAACTCAGATTTTTTGTGCCTCGCGGTCGACCGCAAGATTTCCATGGTCGACCGCCGATGTCATCATTGCTTTTTAACGGCTATTTTTATAACGGTTCTCTGGGGCCTTTTTGGTTATTTTAAGTTAGTTTTTGCTGAGTTTTTGAGTGGGTATAAATACCCCATTGCTGCTCTTTTTCACTAGATCCAAGTTTTGTGTTTTAACAAAATCTTAAGTGTGTTTAAAAAAGCTGTTTAAGCTGATTTCATCAGTCTGTTTTCAAAAGAAGTTTTCCTAGTACAAGAAGAGGATTTTTAATCTCATCATCCACTGTTCTTCTTGTCTATGGAGAAGTTTTCTCTAACTCATCTTTACATATAGCTTTCCACTTAATTTTCATACCTTAGCTATATTTATTGAGTTGTATTATTTTCATTCACTGTTATCATACACACATATTGAGCTTAATATCTTCATACTATATAGTGTGGGTTGTGAAGTGTGATTTAGTGAGTGTGAGCTTCATTTGCGTTATCATTTGTTGTTGAGAACAAACCACTATATTTAATCTTTATTTGTGAGTATCACTTGTAATACACTCGTACACCGAGAGAAGTGTGAGGCGAGAGACGGGGTCGAATCCAATAGGAGTGGCGTCGGTTGACTAACCTAGGGAGAGGTTGCATTCGAGCACTTGAGGAGGAGGACACGGGCTAGGTTCCTACACTTAGTGTGTAAAGTGTGATTGATTAGTGATTGTGTAGTGTGGGCGTTTTCGGTGACCTTGTAAACCGAGTGTGTAGAAGTTCCGGCTTCCAAACCAGATTGTGATAGTAGATATCTCCTCGAGGTGAGGAGCGGGGACGTAGGTCGTAAGGACTGAACCTCGTAAACATATCTTGTGTTTGTGTTTGCTTAGCGTATATTTCATTTGTACTTATTCTTATCTTTCTTGCTCATATCCATCTTATATCATTCCTACAAGAACAAATTGATCAACTTATTTTTAATTGGAATTTAATCGGGATTAGATTAGTGTAAGACCCTAATCACCCCCCTCTAGGGTCTAACAATTGGTATCATAGCTTGATGCTCCTTAATTTAAGGACTAATCGCCTTGAGTTAAAGATCCAAGTTATCGTTTTCATGCTAATCTAGTGTTGATTGCTTTTTGCTTCTTGCATATAATCATTATGGATATGCATGATGCATCTAGTCTAGGTTATGCTATTAATGTTGCTCCTCATTTGGATATTTTTCCCTATGCTCAATGGCCCTAGTGAGGTATGCGATAACGATGATATTATTACTTTTGATGAACTTGCTCTTGAGTTTGAAAAATTACACAATTGCTATATTGATGTAAAGAGTAAGTATGTTAATATGAAATCCACTCATGAAACACTAGCTACTATGTTTAATTTTATTGCAAATGAAAATATAATTCTTAAAGAATGCAATGAAAATTTGAGAATTGAAAATGCTAGTTTGCTTCATGAAAAACGTGATGCTATGTTAGAAGTAGATAAGTTGAAATCTATGATGAAAAATCTTGTTTATCCTACTTCTAGTAGCAATGCTTGTATGTACAATGATGAGTTGAATCAAATGAGAAAACGTATATCCACCTTAGATTCACAATTTTTTACTTTGATCGTATCGGTGCACAAAATACGCCCAAGCGGGTTCATAACCCTAGGACCTTGGATTTAAATGATAGGGGTCATGTCCTAAATTTTAGTGGTACCAAAATGATTTGGGTACCAAAATGATTTTTATATCAATTTTTTTTGTTTGTTTTGTTCATTTTGTTTTTTGAATAATTGGGTTTTGAGTTTAATGATGAATTATATGTTTATTAAGATAAAATAAAATATTTTTTTGTTTTTTAATGGCTAAAAACTTTATATGTATTTATACATCTTATAAAACAATTTTATTAAGGATCAAATTGAATTTTCCTCAAATTCCAGATTTTATAAACTGCCTATGCTTTTTTCTTTCTCGCAGTCAACCGCCATGGTCGACCGTCAATGTTTCTGGAATTTGTTACGGTCGACCGCCACGGTCGACCACAAGAGAGTTTTTTCGGTTTTCTACACTTTTCGTTATCGGGTTTCGGTTTATTTGGTTAAATGTTTTAAAATCCGTTTTCTTCACCACCGTCGATCTTGATCTAATCCTGATCTGAGTCGTCCATCCTTCTCCTCTTATGATCCGACCCCCTTCATCTTCTTCCCCATTCGACATTTTTTAAAAAAATTTCCAGTTCTTCTCTCGGTCGCCGCAAAGTTCCTTCGGTTGACCACGAACACTCCTTCATCAAAATCTCGTGTTGGAATTTTGTTGGGTAATCTCTCACCTTTCAATTTCTCCTTCATCAAAATCTCGTGTTGGAATTTTGTTGGGTAATCTCTCACCTTTCAATTTTTTCTTGCTCTAGAGTTTCAACATTTCAATTCTAGGGTTTTGGTTTAGGGTTTGTTCATTTGTACTTATTGTGCTTTATTTTTCTTTTTAGGGTTTCAATTTCTGTTAAATTTCACATCTTTTCATAACCCTAATTGATCATATCTGTCAAAATGCCTCCTAAGAAAAGATCTAAACCTGAATCTGGTTCCTCATCTTCCATTGCCTCTCATTATGAGGATTATTTTCTGTTTAAACCCCTAGTTAAGAAATATAGGGAGCTATGCAAACTGAAAATCCTACCCACTAGATATATCAAATTCGAACAATTAGCCATGTATGACATTCATACGATTCTACATGATGTTGGGTTGGCTAGACTGTTAGATGTGGAACGTAAAGTTCCTTATTATCCATTTTTGGTATATTTGTTTTATGCGAATTTGTCTGTCACTTCCACTGCTGATGGTGTCCAAACCATCTCCACATCTGTTAAAAATATCCAGATTTCATTTTCTGCCGACGAGCTTGCGGGAATTCTTAAGATTCCAACAAGTGACGTTGAGCTCATGTCTGTCGATCACACCGATCAGGCTATGAACGATATCTTGTTTAAGCCCGGTTGCACCTATCCTATGAACAACATATCACTCAATCCCACCACCAAAATCATAGCTCGTATTGTTGCTCATAATCTCATTCCAAAAACCGGTAGCTTTGATCATTTTTCCCCTGATAAAGTTAATGTTGTTTATGCCATTTTTGTCAAAATAAAAGTGAATTAGGCAAATGTTTTTCTTAAGAACATGGCTTGCAAGCATCATAAATTTCTTCATTTTGGCAGTTTCATCACCCTCATTCTTCAACACTTCGGTGTTGCTCTCACAAATGAACCCAAAGTTGATCCGGGTAAGGAGTACTTTGATAAAGTCTCTCTCTCCCGTATGCAACTTTCTGCCTCTTTATCTGATCCTACTAAGCCATCATCTTCTCGGTCTAGAGCTTCCACCTCCTCCACTTCTGATATCTGTGCCCGTTTGGATCGTCTCGAGACTCAGGTCTCAACTATTCAGAGGGACGTTAGGACTATTCTATCTTATCAGCGTCAGTCTCTTGGGATTTCGGATCCCTCTTCCAGTTCTAAATCTGGTTCTGAGGAGGGCCCTGCTGATGGATCTGATTCTGGCTCTGATAATGGATCTGCATCTGGCTCTGGCCCTGCTTCTGGTGGTGATGGTGGTGATTGACTTTGTTGAGTTTATTGGATTCTATGCTTATGGTGATGTTTTATTTTGAGTTGTATTTGGACTAGAAGTTGATACTTATGTTTTATTTTGAGTTGTAATAACTCTATGTTTGTGTGGAAAACTATGTGACTTTGTGAAACAATTTGTGTATGGTTTGTAGTATTGTGGAACAAACTTTGTTTGTGGAAAACTATGTAGTATTTGGTGTTTAAGTGATGATTTGTGATTTATTTGATCTATATATTGTTTATGGTGGTATTTGGATGGATATGGTTGCTTAGCTCCTATTTATAAATATGATCTTTGTATATCATCTACGCAAATTGACAGGGGGAGCTTTAGCTGTATATTTGTTTTTTATCTGTACTTGTATGCAGGGGGAGCATTGCTCCTATTCAATATATATTTATCTTTTTTTTCTTCCTTTTTGATGTTGTCAAAGGGGGAGAAAATCTAATGTGGTTTATATGTTTGATTCATGATATATATTCCTTTTTGATGTTGTCAAAGGGGGAGAAAATCTAATGTGGTTTATATGTTTGATTCATGATATATATTGTCTATATGTTTAATTCTGGTTTATCAGTGTTTATCAGTATATATTTCATATCAATATATAAATTGTTTGCCATCATCAAAAAGGGAGAGATTATTGACCCTATAGTTTTGATGATGATTTGTCAAACATTTTATCGCTAATATATTCTCTAGTTTTTTTTTTATGTTTCTCTTTACAGGTATTTCAACACACGACAATCAAGCGTTAAAGATTCAAGTTCATATGTGTGAAGTTACCTAGGTATAAGAATAGTTTACTTACATATATTGTATGTTTATATTTAAGCTCAATATATGTACACTTAACACGATTTTTAACGTTTTCTATCATATAAATGATTTTTCATCAAACGTTGTTACAATATCTTTTATCTCATGTTTACAGCTCTTCCATGCTTTTATCTCATATTTACAGCTCTTTCATGCTTTATTATATACATATAATATATGCATGATATATATGCATGGTTATAAGTCATATCAAATTTTTCATATTCATAAAATACAGGTTTTACGAACACTTTTCAAAAACAGTGTGTTTTTACAAACAAAAATTATTTTTCCAAAAATTCCTTTTCTAACATGTTCATTTTATTATTTAGAAACTTTTCCAAAGTTTTATTATTTTTGGAATTGATTTGCTATTTTTAAAGTATTTTCAAAATCAACCCAAAAACATGTTTTCAGACTGTGTCAGTTTGCGGTCGACCACCACGGTCGACCGCCATGAACAAATTATCATAGTCTGGAGTTTATATGCCCGCGGTCGACCGTGACGGTCGACCGTGAATACATCCAGAGTCTTTCGCGGTCAACCGCCGCGGTCGACCGCCAGCTTTAAAACCCTGTTCTCAGATTTTTTTGTGCCTCGCGGTCGACCGCGAGATTTCCACGGTCGACCGCCGATGTCATCATTGATTTTTAACGGCTATTTTTACAATGGTTCTCTGGGGCCTTTTTGGTCATTTCAAGTTAGTTTTTGCTGAGTTTTTGAGTGGGTATAAATACCCTATTGCTTCTCTCTTTCACTAGATCCAAGTTTTGTGTTTTAACAAAATCTTAAGTGTGTTTAAAAGAGCTGTTTAAGCTGATTTCATCAGTCTGTTTTTAAAAGAAGTTTTTCTACTATAAGAAGAGGATTTTTAATCTCATCATCCACTGTTCTTCTTGTCTATGGAGAAGTTTTCTCTAACTCATCTTTACATATAGCTTTCCACTTAATTTTCATATCTTAGCTATATTTATTGAGTTGTATTATTTTCATTCACTGTTATCACACACACATATTGAGCTTAATATCTTCATACTATATAGAGTGGGTTGTGGAGTGTGATTTAGTGAGTGTGAGCTTCATTTGCTTTCTCATTTGTTGTTGAGAACAAACCACTGTATTTAATCTTTATTTGTGAGTATCACTTGTAATACACTTGTACACCGAGAGAAATGTGAGGCGAGAGACGGGGTCGAATCCAATAGGAGTGACGTCGGTTGACTAACCTAGGGAGAGGTTGCATTCGAGCACTTAAGGTGGAGAACACAGGCTAGGTTCCTACACTTAGTGTGTAAAGTGTGATTGATTTGTGATTGTGTAGTGTGAGAGTTTTCGGTGATCTTGTAAACCGAGTGTGTAGAAATTCTGGCTTCCAAATCAGATTATGATAGTGGATATCTCCTCGAGGTGAGGAGCGGGGACGTAGGTCGTGGGGACCGAACCTTGTAAACAAATCTTGTGTTTGTGTTTGCTTAGCGTATATTTCATTTGTACTTATTCTTATCTTTCTTGCTCATATCCAGCTTAGCGTATATTTCATTTGTACTTATTCTTATCTTTCTTGCTCATATCCATCTTATATCATTCCTGCAAGAACAAATTGATTAACTTATTTTTAATTAGAATTTAATCGGGATTAGATTAGCATAAGACCCTAATCACCCCCCCCCCCCCCCCTCTAGGGTCTAACACAAGCTATCTGAGGAGCAATCGCCTAAGACAGATGCAGATAGAGAGCATATGAGCAGGGTATCATATTCTTCGGCCATTGGGAGTCTCATGTACGCGATGGTTTGCACGAGACCGGACATCGCCCATGTAGTGGGAGTTGTGAGTAGGTTTGCTAGCAATCCAGGGAAGAAGTATTGAGAGGCCGTGAAGTGGATATTGCGGTACTTGAGGGGAACAACAAATAAACCACTATGCTTCAGGAGGAAGGAGTTGGTGCTGCAGGGATACATTGATGCGGACTTCACCGGTGATCATGATACGAGGCGAAGCACCACGGGGTATGTTTATACCTTAGCGTCGACAGCAGTGAGCTGGGTCTCACGTCTGCAGAAGATTGTGACTTTATCTACAACCGAGGTTGAGTATGTCGCGGTGACCGAAGCAAGCAAGGAGATGATCTGGTTGAATGGGTGCTTGGAAGAGTTGGATTTGAAGTAAGAGAGAGGAGTTCTTTATTGTGACAGTCAGAGCGCTATACATCTTGCCAATAATCCAGTATATCATGCCAGAACAAAGCACATCGACGTCAAATACCATTTTATACGCTCGCTAGTTAAAAACCGAAAGTTACATTTAATGAAGATTTTGGGGAGTTAAAATCCGGCGGACATGTTGATGAAGACAGTCACCATTGAGAAACTGAAGTTGTGCGCAACTTCAATTAGCCTTCACCAGTAGAAGACGAAGGCGGAGGATCGGCGAGATCGCCGGGATATTGATGATTGAAGAATGGATTTTTCCAAGTAGGAGAAGATGCTTGCGAAGAAGGCGGAGTTCGGGAGAGCTCATTGATGGTGGTTTGATCTCCAAGTGGGAGATTGTTGGTCTTAAGAGTGGAGACCCAAACCTAGAATCAAAATCAATAATCGTATGAAAATTCAAGACAGGTTATGGGTGTGGTGTCCACCACACCCTGGTATGACAGAATCTGTCATGTTTGCCATGGGTGTGGTGTCTGTCACACCAGGGTGTGGCAGAGTCTGTCTTGTCTGCCATGGGTATGGTGTCTGCCATACCAGGGTATGACAGACTCGTTTTAGAATCCTAATCTGTTTGGGATTGTGTTTTGTTATAAATAAAAACACGTCCTTTTAGGGTTTAAGAGAGAAAAAGAGCATGAAAAAAGAGGGTTTTGAGGGCTTTTTGAGATTGGAAATCTTAGATAGAGAGAGGTCAATTGCAAGCATTATAATCTTCTTCAAGTAATCAAAGAATTGTGTGGTGTGGCTCCCACGTTGCCGAACCTCGTTAAATCTGGTGTGTTCTTTCTTGTTTAATTTCCTACAAGTTTTTATCTTTGATTTGTGGTGAATTTCTTTCTTGCTCAACTCTCAAACACAAGATTCTGAAGGGTACGGATTTGATTTGATTATTTCGAATCCCCAACAAACTCATCCAGCTATCGGCGACTTCTATGACTCCCGTGAGGTTTTTTTTTTCAGTTATGTATCGTGCATCTCAGTTTATATACTTTAGATAAATCAGTAATTCTCAATTACCTTCCAAATTTTAATCTTTTATATTACCAATTTGTCATAAATCGTATCGAACTTATTGCTCCAATACTTTACCATCAACATAATTTTTTAAGATCTATCACAGAATTAGAGTACCAAGATTAATTAGTGGGTTAATTATATTGGTTAGATAATTAATTTTAGTTATTACTTGATTTTATTTAGGTTTTAGTTTTTTGTTTTCATTTAATACTAGAGTTTGTGAAATTAAGTTTGCATGCGATCTCTCTATGTGCAAAAAAAATTATTATTGTTACAAAATCATGTTTAGTCTGATTGATGGATTGAACTTGATTAGAAATTAGAATATTTTTGTGAAGTTAAGAACTCAAGAATGAGGTGTTTAGATTTGTTTTTATTGCCTTAAATTTGATGATGTTAACATATTTTATAAGTTGATGATGCTTTTTGGAATAATTGTTAGTCATAAATGACTAACTTTTATTAAGAAATTGTGATTTTATATTTTTTATATTTGATAATTGTGATGTTATGTTTGAAAAGTTTGATGATTCTAAGTATTAAAGTTATTGTGAATTGTTAGTATTTATAAAATATCTAAATAATTAATAAATAATGTAACCAATATTTTGCGTTTATTTTTTTTTTTTTTTCCTTAACTATTGACATGAGGTCAAGTATTACATAACTCATTTTTATTATTTTCAACATTGGTCTAAAATGAATAAATAATTAAACTATTTTATCACTACAACCCCTCCTCCATTATTTTTCCTTTTTCCTCACCATCTCTACTACTCCTTCCACGAAATCCATGGCATCCCTAAAAGTCCATCTCATTTGGATTAAATGAACGTTTTTAAGTTTTAACTTTATATTGTCAGTGTAGTTTAAGATAACTATCAATTTTAAGTGTTACCTTTTTTTTTGATAGTTGCAATTCTCACTCATCATTTCTTTTCTTCACCAACAAAATGTAACAAATTTTACCCACCAAATTTCCATACATCAATTTCTCCTTAGAAATGGTCTCTGTAATAAATGTCCACTGCAACATCTAAACAATTGAGTACAAAGTATCAGCACAAATTGCACCATAACTTGAGCACAAGTAGGGTACCCAAATGACAAAAAGGATTATTTAGTAACTTGGATTATTAGTACTCTGTCATGTTGGGAGGTGATATGAATGAATTTTGATGCGCGTGTTTCTTTCATGGTTGCTCAAGAGAAGGATTCATTGCCAAAAAGTGGCAAAAAGAAAGGTGCTGTAGAGAAGAGAGGTAGGGTATATAAGAGCAGAGGAAGAACAAGGTTAAAGCTATGATCGATCCTCTAATAGAGTTGCCTGTGAAAAGTATTACTTTGTGTCTAGTCTCTGTTACGAATATATATGCTCGAAATCAAGTTGTAACGCACCAATAATAAAGTCAAGAGGATCTTCGAGCCATATTTGATCAATTGAGAACATCTTCACCTATCTAGCAAGGTTGTGAACCACTCCATTTCTAGCTCAAGCATACCTATCTAGCAAGGTTGTGAACCACTCCATTTCTAGCTCAAGCATATCACATTGTCCAAGCATATCACGTTGTCTCCTCGCATCATCCACAATACGATCGAAGGGGAATAATCTCTTTACATTTCCTTTAACATCAGCTATCACTTGGTCGGCATCTCCCTCCACAATCACCCTCCAAAATCTGGCTTCATATGCAAATCTTAATATGCTTCATAGAGAGCAACATATTCTGCATATTCTGGGCCTCCTCGAATAGCAAAAAAATTTAGAGAGCCCAACAACCTTTGTAGCCTCACACCACCACCCTGACTCCGTTATCGCCTTAATGGTCAAACACCACACCATCAAAGTTAACTCTCATAATACCCACAGGTGGAGGTTTACAAATCATTGGAGTAACTATGAATGGCAATGGAACTCTATGTTGTTAGGCGACGTCAAAGCTAGCATGCTTATACTACTCTATCGCCGTCAGAATTAGCTTTTCCCCCTCCATTCGATGACCTAGATGCTTTGTCTCATTTCTATTCTTCCAAATGAATTAGCAAATCATAAAGAATAAGTCGATGTGCTTTGGTTTTATTAATTCAGCTTGCTTCTACCGCCACTCCGCTATCATCTGTATACCAACTCTAACAAAGCAAATAGTTAGTCCTGAGGCTACCCAAACCAGTCTTGTAAAAAGGGCAGCCCCCCAAAAAAAAATGCACCATGGACTCCTCATTTGCCCCACAAATCCAACAGCCCTCACCAATTGATATTCCACGCTGACCAAGAATCTCATCTACCGGAATGACATTATGATAAATACGCCAAATAAAATGTTGGGAAAAATGCTTCCAGCCCCCAAAACCTAAGAAAACGTGCTTTCCGTCCCTAAGACTTTGTCAACGGGTGTTTTGCCTCCAAAAATAAAGATTTGGTTCTCTGAGCCCCAAAACACAAAACCCAAGAGATTAAAATATGTGAAGATCATAATACCCTTCTCTCTGTAGATTCGAGGTGGAGAATTATAGATTCGGCGAGTGTATGGAGTTGACCGCTGAAAAAGTTGAAGGAGTGCTTTTGGGCGTCTAGCGGTCGACCGACAGTGGAGCTGCGGTCGACCGAAATGTGCACGCAGATGGATTTTTGGCTCTGGATATTGGGCGGTCGACCGGACATGGAGCGGCGGTCGACCGCGTTTGGTCCAGAGAGTTGGGTGAGCCTCTGGACTTTTCGCGTTCGACCGCACATGGC
Source organism: Asparagus officinalis (assembly GCF_001876935.1). Taxonomy (NCBI): domain Eukaryota; kingdom Viridiplantae; phylum Streptophyta; class Magnoliopsida; order Asparagales; family Asparagaceae; genus Asparagus; species Asparagus officinalis. The sequence goes on from NC_033796.1 coordinate 77,741,715, forward strand.
GCTGCGGTCGACCGCGATGCGGGTTTCGGTCTGGGTCTGTTTTCCAGACCCGTTTCGTTTGGGTTTCCTATAAATACCTAAGTGGTGTTTCTAGGGTTAGTAAGGCAGGAGTTTTTAGCAGATTGAGAGGGTTTTCTTTGGGCTTCCATTCTAGGAGCAATTGGTGAGATCAAGAGTTGATTTATTGAGGGTTTATGAGAGATTTGTAACCCTAGTTGTATCTCCTTGATTTCTAATAGTGAAAACTTCCCCTTCCTTGCCCCGTGGACGTAGGCATCTCGCCGAACCACGTAAAATATGGTGTTTGATTGTTTGTGCTATTGTTTGGTGTGGTTGTTTATCTCTCTCGGCTATTTGGTTGGATCTCGGTATAGAGGTTTCTCCCCAACAAGTGGTATCAGAGCTCCGGGCAACGCTTGGGCTTTTTGGAGATGTAGATCAGTTGGGAAGTTCATCTAGAGCTTCGATTGGTGATAAAGATTGGATTTTTGTGGTAAAGTTTCTATCTTTTTTAAGTTGGATCTATTTCCTATTTGTTCCGCAATTGTTTATTGGGTGCTTTGAGATATATGGCCGGAAAAGATAAAAGTGGGGAGGGTTCTTCTAGTGTGAAGACCGTCCAAAGTTTTAATGTCCATTCTATGTAGATAGATGTGGAAAAGTTCGATTGCACAAATAATTTTGGGCTTTGGCGATGCGAAGTCATGGATGCGCTAAATGCGCAAAATTTGAAAGATACGTTGGAGTTAGACGGGAAACCGGACAACATGGATGAAAATGTTTGGGATAAAATGAATAGAACGGCGTGTGGTGTGATTAGGTCTTGTCTTACCCAAGATCTAAAATATGATGTGATGAATGAGACTTCGACAAAGAAGATTTGGGAGGTCCTAGAGGGCAAATATTTGACGAAGAGCGTCGAAAATCGTTTTCGAAAATCGTTTGCATTTGAAGAGGAGGCTTTATCGCTTCCAATTGAAAAAGGGGACATCCATTAGTGATCACATGAACTACTACACGAAGCTACTTGCAGATTTGGCGAATGTAGATGTCATTGTTAAAGATGAGGATAAAGCATTGTTGTTATTGAGTTCCTTACCCGACGAGGAATATGAGACCTTCGTCCTCACTCTTATTAATGGGAAGGCATCTCTTTCGTATAGTGAGGTTACCGCAACTCTTGTGAATTATCAACTTCGTAAGAAGGACAAGGAGACTTCCATTGAGCCGGTTGCGGGGGCATTGGTTACAAGAGCCGAATGCCCAAAATTGCAAATTGGGAAGAATAAGGGGAAAGCTATTCAAGCTTCAGAGGTGAATGTTGCCAAGGCTAGTGGTGACGTTTCTAATTCAGATTCTTCAGGCTATTCGTGCCCAGCTCTTCCGTCAGTTGGTGTTGCTGACTCCACCGAGTGGATGTTGGATTCGGGTGCTACTTACCATATATGCCCTAGGAGGGATTGGTTCTCTAGCTTTCAGGAGTTGGAAAGAGGGGATGTTGTTCTTATGGGTAATGATCACAGATGCCCTATTGGTGGTATTGGTACCGTTCGTATTCGGACAAGTGACGGGATGATTCGGGAATTGGTTGATGTGAGGTTTGTTCCTCAACTGAGGAAGAACATCATTTCACTTGGGGTATTGGAGGTAGCAGGCTATAGGGTGACCTTGGCGGATTCTCGCTTGAAGGTCACATCGGGGTCCATGATTGTGATGAAGGGCGTCAGGAGGAGTAACTTATATTATCTGCTTGGGAGCACGGTGATTGATAGAGCGCTGACGACTTCTTTGGCTAGACTGTGGCATTGTTTGGTGCTGGGGTATATTATTGGTTGTGTCGTGCATAGGTTGTTGAGGAGTGCTATGACCTGCAGATTGAAGTCCTGTGAGCACATTGGGATGAGCGAGAAGACCGAGGTGGAGTTCAGCACTTCTATCCATCGATCGAGGGGTCTTATTGGAGGTGTTCAGTCAGGCATTGGGGGGCCTTCCGAGGAGGCATCATCAGGAGGTAATTGTTATTTTGTTTCCTATGTTGGGGATTGTACTAGGCATTTATGGGTTGCAACCAAGTCCCGTTGGTATGAAGCCCTAGTAGTCCGCAACAGTTGGAGGAGGTGTGTTGGCAGAAAGGTTACCCGTCGTACTAGTTCTAGTAGGGGTTCTTTCTTGCGTTGGTGCCGAGCTCATGGCAGTTGGAGATACTTCATAGGAGAGGAGACAGTGGGGCGACGTGATGAGATGGCGGATTTAGTAGGCCGTTCTTTTCTGGAGGAGGATCGGCGTTGGTTGTCGAGCAGTGGATTTGGTATTCGGGCTTCGACACGATTGGGCTATCTTATGAGGTTGCCGACTGCTGCGTGTAGAGTTGTTAGATCTGGTGGAGCTGCTTTAGATTTTTGGTCGGCGTTGGATATTTGGCTATCCAGCACTTGGTCACATCGTTGATGTGAGATTGGATCCGATTGCGCATTTGGGATTCAGGAGTTCATTCGGCTATCAGTTGGGAGCTTCTGAGTTTGGTCTGAGCAGGTTTATCACTTTGGACTCTTGGCAGGTAGAGAGTATTGATATGGTCAGAGGGATACCGCAGCGGGTGGAGAGTGATGTTACTCCGCATTGGGTGGAGCTTACTCCATATACTCCAGGTCATTCTGCATTATTGGGTTTTCCAGCTGAGGTGGCACAGCGTGGGAGTCATTTGGATATGGATGCGGATGACGAGTTGGTAGATCCAAGTGCAGCTGGTGGATATAGCTTGGATACGGCCATTGTTTCACCTCAGGTGGAGGTGTTTGGATCGCTTCAGTTTGGGGTCGTTGATGATGCTATCAGCCGCAGCTTGGACTAAGGGCCTTTGGAGGCCATTTGGTGAACTACGTGAAGGCTTGATTCCTTAGAGAGGATACATAAGCAGTCAGTTATGATGTAGCCGATTTGGTGAGTAGACACAGTTTTTTTGGGGTGAGTGTTCGCACTCCCGTTTGGGTCTCGACATGTTGTGGATGGGGTCCGTTGTTATGAGTCCGTTGCCATGACGTACTGGATGCAACAAGTTGAGGCACTGGTTTGGTCGGTGTCGGCTCAATTTTGGGAAAACGTTCGCCGAGGTGGAGAATTGTAGATTCGAGGTGGAGAATTGTAGATTCGGCAAGTGTATGGAGTTGAACGCTGAAAAAGTCGAAGGAGTGCTTTTGGGCGTCTGGCGGTCGACTGGCAGTGGAGCTGCGGTCAACCGAAATGTACACGCAGATGGATTTTTGGCTCTGGATATTAGGCGGTCGACCGGACATGGAGCGGTGGTCGACCGCGTTTGGTCCAGAGAGTTGGGTGAGCCTCTAGACTTTTCGCGGTCGACCGCACATGGCGCTGCGGTCGACCGCGATGCGGGTTTCGGTCTGGGTCTGTTTTCCAGACCCGTTTCATTTGGGTTTCCTATAAATACCTAAGTGGTGTTTCTAGGGTTAGTAAGGTAGGAGTTTTGAGCAGATTGAGAGGGTTTTCTTTGGGCTTCTATTCTAGGAGCAATTGGTGAGATCAAGATTTGATTTATTGAGGGTTTATGAGAGATTTGTAACCCTAGTTGCATCTCCTTGATTTCTAATAGTGAAAACTTCCCCTTCCTTGCCCCGTGGACGTAGGCATCTAGCCGAACCACGTAAAATCTGGTGTTTGATTGTTTGTGCTATTGTTTGGTGTGGTTGTTTATCTCTCTCGGCTATTTGGTTGGATCTCGACATAGGGGTTTCTCCCCAACACACACACACACTCTCTCTCTCTCTTTATCATGATGTACTGAGATGATAGTTGAAATATTTGATGAAAATTATTTTATTATTTTTATTTTTTATTATTTTCGTTGTTGATGAGGGGAACTAACTGTTTGTATTGGGAATTTTATTATTTTTATTTTTTATTATTTTCGTTGTTGATGAGGGGAACTAACTGTTTGTATTGGGAGATTATTAAAGTTACGGGTTAATTTATTATTTTCGTTGTTGATGAGGGGAACTAACTGTTTGTATTGGGAGATTATTAAAGTTACGGGTTAATTATTAAGGTTACGAGTTAATTGTTAAGGTTATGGGTCAATTGTTAAGGTTATGGATCCTCTCTCTCTCTCTCTCTCTCTCTCTCTCTCTCTCTCTCTTTATCATGATATGTTACTGTGATGATGTTGAAATGATTGTGGGGATTGTTATTTTATTATGTTTGTTTTTTTATTATTTTCGTTGTTGATGAGGAAACTAATTGTTTTTGTTTGTGTTGGGAGATTGTTAAGGTTACAGGTTAATTGTTAAGATTACGGGTTGGTTATGAAGGTTACGGGTTTAATTGTTATGGTTACGGGTTTAATTATTAAGGTTACGGATTTGTTGTTAAGGTTACGGGTTTGCTGTTAAGGTTACGGGTCAGTTGTTAAGGTTACGGGTTGTTGTTAAGGTTACAGGTTTAATTGTTAATGTTACATGTTTAATTGTTAAGATTACGGGTTTAATTATTAAGGTTACGGGTTTGTTGTTAAGGTTACGGGTTTAATTGTTAAGGTTACGGGTTTAATTGTTAAGATTACGGGTTTAATTATTAAGGTTACGGGTTTGTTGTTAAGGTTACGGGTTTAATTGTTAAGGTTACGGGTTTAATTATTAAGGTTACGGGTTTAATTGTTAAGGTTACGGGTTTTTTGTTAAGGTTACGGGTTTGTTGTTAAGGATATGCGTTGGTTGTGAATGTTACAATTTGGTTGTGAAGTTAACCTATACAACAAACGTGTAACATTAACAACAAACCCGTAATCTTAACAACAAACCCGTAACCTTAACAACCAACCCGTATCCTTAACAACGAATATTTTAAAAACCCGTAACGGATTGGTTGTGAAGGTTACGGGTTGGTTGTGAAGGTTACGGGTTTGTTGTTAAGGTTACGGGTTTGTTGTGTAGGTTAACTTCACAACCAAAGCGTAACATTCACAACTAACGCATATCCTTAACAACAAACCTGTAACCTTAACAACCGACCCATAACCTTAACAACAAACCCGTAACCTTAACAATTAAACCCGTAATATTAACAATTAAACCCGTAATCTTAACAATTAAATCTGTAACCTTAACAACAAACCCGTAACCTTAACAATTAAACTCGTAACCTTAACAATTAAACACGTAACCTTAAGAATTAAACCCATAACCTTAACAACAACCCGTATCCTTAACAACCGACCTGTAACCTTAACAACCAACCCGTAACCTTAACAACAAATCCGTAACCTTAATAATTAAACCCGTAACCTTAACAATTAAACCCGTAATCTTTACAACCAACCCGTAACCTTAATAATTAAACCCGTAACCTTAACAATCTTCCAATACAAACAAAAATAATTAGTTTCCTCATCAACAACGAAAATAATAATAAAATAATAATAAAATAACAATCCCCTTCAATCATTTCAACATCATCAGAGTAACATCATGATAAAGAGAGAGAGAGAGAGAGAGAGAGAGAGAGAGAAGATCCATAACCTTAACAATTAACCCGTAACCTTAATAATTAACTCGTAACATTAACAATTAACCCGTAACTTTAACAATCTCCCAATACAAACAGTTAGTTCCCCTCAACAACAACAAAAATAATAAAAAACAAAAAATAATAAAATAATCTCCATCAATTATTTCAACTATCATCTTAAGACTTCATGATAAAAAGAGAGAGAGAGAGAAGGGTATTATGGTCTTCACATATTTTAATATCTTGGGTTTTGTGTTTTAGGGCCTCAGAGAATAAAATCTTTATTTTTGGGGGCAAAGCACCCGTTGACAAAGTCTTGGGGGCGGGAAGCATGTTTTCTTGGGTTTTGGGGGCTGGAAGCATTTTTCCCTAAAATGTTTAATCTTGTTTGGGAATTCTCATTACCAAATAAAATTTCCAAAACCGCTTAATTTGTTGCTCGTACTGGATTCCGCCTCTTGTGATCCATCCTTTGACAAATTTCTCTGCATGATTAAATGATATGCACTACGCTCCATGAAACAAACCCTATTTATTGAAGTGCCATATTAACTTGTCTTGATTCACCATAGTACCTAGCAGGATAGCTTTAATTATTTCAACTTCTTGTGACCAAAATAGAGTATCAATGAGCTGATTAATTGTTCCACGTTATTTGGTTAGGATTTAATAAATCACTTATAGTAGCATTCAAAGGGAGAAAAGTGTTGAGATCGGGTGTAGACCAAACTCACCTCCGCAGGCGAGTTTTGGGGGATGATGCTGGCAAGATCGAGGCGGATTAGTGGTGAGCTCAAAGCGAGTTCGAGATCAGCGGCTTCAGGCGAATCCTTTGTAGGCGAGTTCGAACGAGTTACAGGCGAGCACAGGGTTCTGCAGGGCGAGAAATGCAAGGCCGGGCGAGCTTTGATTTCGTAATGGCAGGCGAGGTCGAAATCCAGGCTGTCGACAGCCTGTCGACAGCCCAGCTAGGGTTTCTCTATAAAAGGGAAACCCTAGGGCCTCAAATTTTGGTGCTCTTCCTCTTGTTCTTCAGCAGCGACGGCGGCTCACTCTCCCTCTCTCGCGATCTCTCGTCGTTTTCTTCAGCAGCGTGCGGCAGTGGCTCACCCTCTCCTCTCCTGCGATCTCTCTCTCTCTCTTTCTGTTCTCTTGTTCTCACGTGATTGGGAAGGAATTTTAAAGAGAAAAGTTACTGTAGAGAGAATAAAGAGGGGTATTTAAGAAGTGGGAGAATCTTACTGTAGCTACAGTAACGATTGTCTTATTGAGCGATCTCAAGTTTGAGATCGGCTCTTGTTTTATAATTTCTTGTTGAATAATAAAAAATTTACTGTGTGGCTCCCGAGGACGTAGGAAGTTGCTGAACCTCGTTAAAACTTGGTGTATTTTTCTCTATACTGCGTTTCCGCTACATTAGGGGTTTCGGCATAAATTCCCAACAACTGGTATCAGAGCGTGAAATGATCTAGAGGAAGTCAGATTCAAGTGGGAGCCATGGCCGCAGATGAAGGAAAAATGAGACTTGAGAAGTTTGATGGAACGGATTTCGGATTCTAGAAGATGCATATAGAGGATTATCTGTATCAGGAAAATCTGTATCAACCACTATCGGGGAAGAAGCCAGATTCTATGAAGGAAGATGAGTGGAACCTTCTAGACAAACAAGCCCTCGGAATTATCAGATTGACGTTAACTCGTAATGTTGCGTTCAACATAGCGAAGGAGAAGACCACGGCGGGTCTTATGGCAGCACTCTGAAATATGTATGAGAAACCATCAGCCGCAAATAAAGTTTATTTGATGCGGCGGTTATTCAATCTGAAAATGGCAGAAGACGCGTCAGTAGCACAACACCTCAATGAACTCAACACGGTCACAACCCAATTGAGTTCAGTTGAAATTAAGTTTGATGAGGAAGTTCGGGTGTTGATACTATTGTCTTCCCTCCCAGAGAGCTGGAATGCTACCGTCACGGTAGTGAGTAGCTCGTCGGGAAGCACCAAGTTAAAGTTCGACGACGTTCGTGATCTGGTTCTCAATGAGGAGATCCGACGGAGAGAGTCGAGTGAAGCTACAACCTCTTCAGTATTGCATACAGAGTCAAAATGTAGAAATTCAACCAGAGGGAACAGACGAGGCAGATCAAACTACAGAGGTAAATCAAAGGACAGGATTCCAAGTCAAGGAATCCAAGCAACAGCTCGAAGGCTATCGAGTGTTGGAATTGTGGAAAGACCGGGCATTACAAGAATCAGTGCAAGAGTGCACAGAAGGAGAAGGAGGCGAAGGCAGAGGTGAATGTCACTTCCATCTCAGGAGGAGACGACGCATTGATATGATCTTTGGAGAGCAAGGAGGAATCTTGGGTGTTAGATTCAGGAGCGTCGTTCCATGCTACTTCTCAAAAAGAATTCTTTGAGAAGTATACCCTCAGAAATCTTGGATACGTATATCTTGGTGATGATCAACCGTGTGCTATTATGGGCAAAGGTGTGGTGAAAATTAAGTTGAACGGGTTAGTGTGGGAGCTGAAGGATGTCAGGCATATTCCCAACCTGAGAAAGAACTTAATATCCGTTGTTCTCGGGAAAAATCGTTGCTTTCTTCATTAATGATTCCATTGTACACTCTTGTAATAGTCTATCGATTACAAAGATCCGGTCTTTTTATAAGATCCGGTTACAACGAAAATCAAATTGAAAAGAAATGAAAATTACAACTTTGTTTCCTTGTTTGTCGAACGAATCGCGAGCTCCTGTTTTGCGGTCGCTCGCTTTGTGGGTTCTTTGCCTGCGCCGGGGTTGTTTGCCGTGGACCACCGCGCGATCTAGATCCGGTCGGATCTACGCAGTACAACGGGTATTATTTCACCAAGGAAATAATAGCCGGGGAGGATTGTTTCACCAAGGAAACAATCGTCCAAGTCTCGGGATCTAAGACCAAGCTTAGATCCGGAGTGTAGCAACGTAGATCTGAGATCCGATCCTCTCGAACACCTGCCTTATTTGACGTTGATGATCGCCGAGCACCAGATCTGGATGAGCAAGTCCTTGATGTCCCAAAGTTGAGATCTTTTTTAGATCTGAGTCTCCAATCCTGCAGGGCTTCGCCTCCTCCAAAATCCAACCTTCTCAAATGAACAAGGGGGTGGCCTATTTATAGGCTACCCTCACTGTGCCTTGGGCACAGGGTGGCCGGCCACAAGTGGCTCGGCGGCCACCGAGCCACCTATAGGTGGCTCGGCCGGCCGAGCCACCTTGAGGTGGCTTGGCTTTGGCCGAGCCCCCGCGGGCGGTGTTTTCCGACTTTTTTTCGAGTCGTTTTCCGTTGGTTCCGGTTCTGTCCGTGATTCGGTTGATTGAGACTCTGATTGGTTGATCTGATTTGGCAGTAAGTTGGATTCCTGATTTGGCAGTAAATCCGCTTCTGAGTTCGAGTCCGAAATTGATCTTGATTCGATCGTGATTCGTCCGAGTCCGCTCTCGGTTGGATGACTCGTTGATTCCTCAACTCATTAGCTTGATTCTGCACGCGGGTGGATTCATTCCGTTGTTCGCGTGCGATTTGTCGATCTCGTCGCCTCGTTGGTTCGTCGGTTTGTGCCGAGCTATGCTAGGGGACCTATAAGCAATTTTATATGCCTACAGATACCCCCTCCAAAGTATTTCAGTCTCGTTCTTTTATAGAAGAGTCTGGAATACTTTGGATATGATTGCCTCCCACCTTCAGTCGGTGTAATGAGACCTTGGAATGATTTCCGTTCTTGATTCCTTCGATTCTCCAGGCTTTTCGGTGCTTTGTCGAAAGTCTGTAAGAGTTCCGGTGCTGCATTTATTGTCTGACCGTTTGTCGGAATTTTGAACTTTGAAGTCGATTCCTGATTTCTAATTTTTAGCTGACCATCGATTGTGGCGTCGAGTCTTTATGTACAACGCGTTGTCCGGCGTAGTGTGGTTGAGTTATCCTTAAGAATATTTATAAACAATATTCTCCAGGAACTTCTCAAACCAAAAATAGGGAATAGTTTATACTCATATACCTTATTGGAGTATTAAGAAGCAGTTTATACTCGTATACTTTTCGGAGTATTAAGAAGCAGTTTATACTCGTATACTTTTCGGAGTATTAAGAAGCAGTTTATACTCGTATACTTTTCGGAGTATTAAGAAGCAGTTTATACTCGTATACTTTTCGGAGTATTAAGAAGCAGTTTATACTCGTATACTTTTCGGAGTATTAAGAAGCAGTTTATACTCGTATACTTTTCGGAGTATTAAGAAGCAGTTTATACTCGTATACTTTTCGGAGTATTAAGAAGCAGTTTATACTCGTATACTTTTCGGAGTATTAAGAAGCAGTTTATACTCGTATACTTTTCGGAGTATTAAGAAGCAGTTTATACTCGTATACTTTTCGGAGTATTAAGAAGCAGTTTATACTCGTATACTTTTCGGAGTATTAAGAAGCAGTTTATACTCGTATACTTTTCGGAGTATTAAGAAGCAGTTTATACTCGTATACTTTTCGGAGTATTGATTCCTTCGTTGCAACGCATTGATCGGCGTTGGCCTAGGGTTACGCGTTGTCCGGCGTTGACCTTAGGGTTTTGAACGTCGTACGTTGAATTTTTGCTCGCAACGCGTTGACTGGCGTTGACCTAAGGTCACGTGTTGTCTGGCGTAGACCTTAGGGTTTTGAACGTCGTATGTTGCTCAGGTCACGAGACCAACTAAAGAAGTTGATGCGTCAGTGACTTTCGTATTTATAGGATTTTTGGCAAACCCTCAGCCATCAACGGGTTTGATAAGCCTTTACCGACTACCGTTTGAGTCGGGCTAGCATGCGGATTGTTCAAGTCCGTTCCGCATGTGACGTTAAGCTAAAAGAGTTAACCCTTTTAGTGCTACGATATTGAATACGTAGACTTCGTCTTTCTCACGGGAATAGACTACCCGGCGACGCGTGTTAGGCGTTGACTTTAGGATTTTTGGCTAACCCCAAGCCTTTAACGGATTTGATTAGCCTTTACCGACTACCGTTTGAGTCGGGCTAGCATGCGGATTGTCTAAATCCGTTCCGCATGTAACGTTGTGCTAAGAGAGTGAATTCTCTTAGACTTTGTGCTATGATGTTGAATACATAGGCTTTACCATTGTTATGGGAATAGGCTACCCAGCAACGTGTATTAGACGTTGACTTATCCCTACTTAGGCTTCGGGATAAAAATACCCCAGACTGGTATTCTGGTGTCTTTTTCAATCGGTAAAAGACTAAACCGGCGACGCGTGTTAGGCGTCGGCATATCCTTTCTTAGGATTCAGGATGAAATTCCCCATGCGTGTAAGGCATGGATTTTGGTGTTATTAATAACAACCTGCCACAATGTTGAATATGTGGACGGATGTTCTTTTCAACGGTTAAGAACTAACCGGCAGCGCGGGTTAGGCACAGACTTATCCTTGCTTAGGTTTCAGGATAGAATACCCCAGAATCGAGCTCTGGTGTCTTTTTTCTACGGAACAAGACTAAACCGGCAACGCGTGTTAGGCGTTTGACTTATCCCTACTTAGGATTCGGGATAAAATTCCCTGTACCTGTGAGGCACAGATTTTGGGATTTGAAAAAGGTGGTGTCTTCTCTTGGGGCAAAGACGAACCCGAAATGGGAGAGGAAGAATTTTATATTCTATCTCCCGACAATGAAGAAGAAGAATTTTATATTCTATCTTCAACTGGAAAGGAGACTCGAGGTGGGATCTCCACCCCCAGAATCCGGAAAGGTGAAACTGAGAGTGGGATCTCCACTCCGAGAATCGAAAAGATTCGGATAACCCTAACTGTCGGAAGGTTTGATTACCGAACTAAAGATGAATTTCTCGTTTATCGAGAGTGAATTGTGGTTTTGGTCCTAACTGTAGGAAGGTTTGACCAAGCAGGAGTTTGAGATGACCCTAACTGTAGGAAGGTTTGATCACTCGATTTGAAAGTGGACCTCTCGTTCATTGGAGGAATCGAGAGGGGATTTTGGTTTTGGTCCTAACTGTAGAAAGGTTTGACCGAATGGAAGGTTTAAGACGATCCTAACTGTAGGAAGGTTTGATCGCTTGATTTGTGGACCTCTCGTTCATTGGGAGAATCGAGAGGGGATTTTGACTGTGGTCCTAACTGTAAGAAGGTTTGACCAATTGGGAACTTTACGTCCAGACTCTAACAGAGAGAGTGTTGAGTGCACAGACACGGTGAGAATTTGAATGGGAGTTCTTATTCATTACATTGTTGTGGTTTTGGGAACTTCCCGTTACATAAATCGTCCACCCCCAGTTTCGTCTGCGGAACTGGTTCGGACATTATTATCAGTTACTTAACCGGGTTATCCTTAAGAATATTAGCTTAATATTCTCCAGGAACTTCCCGTCAAAAGTGGGGAAACAGTTTAGACTCATATACCTATTGGAGTATCAGGGAGTAGTTTAACCTCTTATACCGGTCGGAGGATTGAGAAACAGTTTATACTCGTATACTCTTTGGAGTTTCAGGGAGTAGTTTAACCTCTTATACCGGTCGGAGGATTGAGAAACAGTTTATACTCGTATACTCTTTGGAGTTTCAGGGAGCAGTTTAACCTCTTATACCGGTCGGAGGAAGTTTCCTCTGCGGAACTGGTTCGGACATTATTATCAGTTACCTAACCGGGTTATCCTTAAGAATATTAGCTTAATATTCTCCAGGAACTTCCCGTCAAAAGTGGGGAAACAGTTTATACTCATATACTCTTTGGAGTTACAGGGAGTAGTTTAACCTCTTATACCGGTCGGAGGATTGAGAAACAGTTTATACTCATATACTCTTTGGAGTTTTGCCATTCTCAATTGGCTTACCTTAGCGTTATGACGCCGGCTTCAACCAAGGTCTGAATGCTATTCTTGAGAGTAAAGCAATCCTTGGTGGGATGAACGACCCTCCTGTGGTATGCACAGTACTTTGGGTCCGTAGTGTTGTCAGCTTCCTCCTGGTGTGTGATAGGTGGTAGCTTGATCTTGTTACCTTCAAGGAGGGAATCGAAGATGGCTGGAACATCTTCGTCCTTGAAAGAGTACTCTTTTTGGAATCTCGGACCCGAAGTCTTTTGCTGCCTTCGAGATTGCTGTTGTGACGCTTGATTAACACCACCAGCAGCTGCAGGTGCCTTGCCCTTACCACGAGAGGCGAAGTTTGAGTCCATCGGATTAACCATCGGTTGGTTTCTCTCGGCCTTCTTCCTTCTAAGGAATCGCTCAGCCTGTTCCCCTCGAACCTTCATATCCTTCCAAGTGTCAGACGGTGCTGTCCCCATTGCTTCCAATACGTCTAAGGACAGATTATTATGGCAGGTCTGGAGAATGAATTCCTCGGTGATCGGGTCCCGGCAATTCATCGCTTTGTTCCGGAACCTTTTGACGAAGGTGTCGACTAACTCCCCGTCCTTCTGCTTCTCATCGAGCAATGATCCGATAGATATCTCGGTGTCGTCGTCGAAGAAGTTGGCGAGGAACATGGTCTCCATATCGTCCCAGCTGCTTACGCTTTCTGGCTTGAGGCGGCGGTACCAATCGAAGGCGGCTCCGCGAAGAGTGCCGACGAATGACCGCACCATCAGAGGCTCATTGCCGGAAATAATACCCAGGTGCGATTTGAAATAAATCAAATGCTGAGTGGGGGAACCCTTCCCATCGAACAGCGTGAAGTTGATTAGATTGAACTTCGCCGGATATGGGATCGATTCCCACTCTCTTGGGTATGGACAGGGAATGCCTGTTTTCTTCGTCTCTTGAGCGGAGATCAATGTGTTGATTTTGCTCTCGAGATCTTTGATCTTCAAGTCTTCACTTGTATCTTCGTTGGCATCCTCGTTACCACCCCCTGCATTGACGGGAGGGTTATTGGCATTGTGAGCTTCATCCCTATCCGTGTGCTCCTCTTCCTGAACAACCTGGTTACGGCGGCTTGGTTCACCTCGCTGGTTCGTCAGTGCCTGAATTTGTTGCTCATGCATCTCTCTCATAGTCTGCATGGCCATCTGCATCTCGAACCTAAAGCTTTCCTGTTGTTTGGCTATGGCATCTTCGAGCATCTTGGCCACTTGTTCCGCGCTTATCATCAGTGACTCGCGGGGTTCCCCCTCACTGGACACTGTATTATCTGATGCGACTGCGGAGCAGGTATCCGACTCTTCACCTTCTGAAGGTACTCTTGTCCGAACCCTACCATAAGTTCCTCGTGCAATTGCTCCAGACTGCAGACGGGTTAGACGCCGGGATGCTTTCAGAATCGACTCGAGATTATCCCGTGATGAGGTCTCTTTGCTTGTCATATTAGCGGTGACCCTCGGGAATTCTTCATCTTCAACCACCGTCCTTCTTTGCCGAAAACGCCTACGCCTTGGTTTTGGCATTTTGGTACTAAGCCTTTCAAACACTAAAATTAAAACGCCTAGGCCTGGGTTTTGGCGTCTCCGCACTGAGTCTTTCAAAAACTGAAACTCTTTCGGGGACTGCCTTAATGCAGTTGCATTCAGACAATACCGCCCGAATGAGTTTGGAACAGGGGCATTGAGTTTTCTGTTCTCGGGGACTCCTCTTCCTGGTTCTATTCGTACCCCCAGCACGATAGTACAACTCGTCATTTTGACAGTCGGAGTAACCTATCGTGTGCGGGCACGACTTCTCAGGTATAACACTATCACTATCAGATGATAATGTTTCCATCTGAGGTTGGATTGCCTTCTTTGGGTTTTCAAAAGTTACACGCCTCGAAACGTGTCTTTGTGGGCGCGAGTCTTCAGCGTGCTCTTGGACTTTGATGCGCAAGTTGGTGAGCGCAGCTGCCTTGAGTTCTTTGTTATACTGGAGGTGATGGCGACCCCCAGCGTGTTGAGTCGTTCTGGGCTTCTTCATCGGGCCCAAACGCTCTTGAACTGGAGCTTTGCCTCTCTCGTCGGGAATTGGACCGAGGCGCTCCAAAACTGATTTCTTCCTTTGGGACGATTCTGCACGATCTCCCGAAAAAGCTATTGGAATTACCGACGACTTGGGTTGATTCGCCGGTGGTTGAACTTTTGTTGGAGGCTGCTTCGGCCTCCATACTTGGCGGGTTAGTGGCGGCTTGAGCCCGTGCCTGCGCTGATAGTGCGTGGCGTTTGTGGATGCGTTCTTCCAGCGTCGAACGATTCCGTTTGACACGGATCCATTCCATTGTTGGCGGCTTGGAAGAGGTGTCGTTCATCTGTTGTTGAGGCTGTTTGCCTCTCTTGTTCTTCAGACCCGCGTTGTAGCGGACTCCGTCGGTGGACTCCATCGCTTTGGCGAATTGTTTGGCCAAGCGCTGGTGTTACCTTTGACGGGTTCTCTTTGAGAGAGTCACCGCTCCTTTGGTGACGGAGGAATTGGTTGGAACCAGCTTGATCTGGTTGGAGGTTGGTGGAGCCTCACCCGACGCAACTTTGGCGTCAATCAGGATGAGGTCGTCGTTGGTAGCTTCAACTTCTTCGTACCAACGCACCTTTCTGCTGGAAGAGAACTTGGACTTCTTAGACTTGCGAGGGGAGGTAGATCCGGACGAGGATGAAAGGTACTCCTCGAACTTTTGTTGGTCGAACTCATACTCGACCTTCTCCTCGACCGGGATCGAGATCCGCGGCTGCGACGCTCCGATCTCGGCAGCGAGATCAGTGGCTCCCACTGTGGTCACCAGATTGTTCGCGGGAAAAATCGTTGCTTTCTTCATTAATGATTCCATTGTATACTCTTGTAATAGTCTATCGATTACAAAGATCCGGTCTTTTTATAAGATCCGGTTACAACGAAAATCAAATTGAAAAGAAATGAAAATTACAACTTTGTTTCCTTGTTTGTCGAACGAATCGCGAGCTCCTGTTTTGCGGTCGCTCGCTTTGTGGGTTCTTTGCCTGCGCCGGGGTTGTTTGCCGTGGACCACCGCGCGATCTAGATCCGGTCGGATCTACGCAGTACAACGGGTATTATTTCACCAAGGAAATAATAGCCGGGGAGGATTGTTTCACCAAGGAAACAATCGTCCAAGTCTCGGGATCTAAGACCAAGCTTAGATCCGGAGTGTAGCAACGTAGATCTAACAAATGAACCAAGGCCTCTATTTATAGGCTCTCTTTACTGTGCCCGCGCACGGAATAGTGTCGGCCACCTCTGGGTGGCCGGCACTAGGCCGAGCCACCTCAAGGTGGCTCGGCTCATGCCGAGCCACCCTGAGGTGGCTCGGCCACCCCAGGGGGTGGCTCGGCTGCCGAGCCACCTCAGGGTGGCTGTTCCGTCGTTTTCCGCTCTTGGTTCTATCTGTGATTCAGTTCTGTGGTTGATTTATCCAGACTTGATTCGTTGACCTGATTTGGCAGTAAATCCGGATCCCGATTAGGCAGTAAATCCACTTCTGAGTCTGAGTCCGAAACTGATCTTGATTCGATCGTGATTCGTCCGAGTCCGCTCTCGGTTGGATGACTCGTTGACTCTTCGAACACTTGGCTTGATCCCGCACGCGAATAGATGTATTCCGTTGCTTGCGTGCGATTCGTCGATCTCGTCGCCTCGTTGGTTTGTCGGTTCGTGCCGAGATGAGCTAAGGGACCTATAAGCAATTTTATATGCCTACATCCGTAGGCTAGTTAGCTGGCAAAGGATACACCACGACCTTCCATGGAGATGATTGGAAGATCTCAAAGGGTGCAATGACGATTGCCCGAGGCAAGAAGACTGGTACCCTGTATATGACAGCTGGTGCACGTTGTTTGATCTCAGTTACAGTAGGTAATGAGACTTTAAAACTATGGCACCAGAGATTCAGTCATATGAGTGAGAAGGGGGTGAAAATCATGCACACAAAGGGAAAACTCCCAGGACTACAGTCAGTAGAGATGAATATGTGTGAAGAATGCATACTTGGAAAGCAGAAGAGAGTCAGCTTTCAGACAAGTGACAGAACCCCCAGGAAAGAGAAGCTAGAGCTTGTTCACTCAGATGTTTGGGGACCAACCACCACCGCGTTCATTGGTAGAAAATACTACTTCGTGACTTTTATCGATGATCACTCTCGGAAAGTGTGGGTCTACTTTCTGAAGCAAAAGTCAGAAGTATTTGAAGCTTTCAGGATATGAAAAGCTATGGTCGAGAATGAGACCGGTCTGAGAATAAAGAAGCTCAGGAACCACAATGGTGGTGAGTATGAAGACACCGGATTCAAGAAGTTCTGCTATGAGCACGGGATCAAAATGGAGAGAACCGTGCCCGGCACGCCTCAGCAAAATGGTATAGCTGAGGATGAACCGAATGTTGACAGAGAGAGCCAGAAGCATTCGGGTACAGTCAGGCCAACCGAAGCAGTTCTGGGCAGAAGCGGTCAACACAGCAGCTTACTTGATCAACCGAGGTCCATCGGTTCTATTGGAGCACAAAATACCAGAGGAGGTATGGTGCGGAAAGGAGGTAAAACTCTCACATCTCAAAGTTTTCGGTTATGTGGCTTACGTGCATATTAGTGATCAAGGCAGGAATAAGCTTAATCCCAAGTCAAAGAAATGCACTTTCATCGGCTATGGTGAAGATGAGTTCGGCTACCGTATTTGGGACAACGAAAACAAGAAAGTGATCAGGAGCAAAGATGTTATATTCAACGAGAAGGTGATGTACAAGGACATGCACAAGACAGATGGCTTAGAGAGAGAGAGTCAATATTTGTAGATGCAGATGATGTCCCAAGTAACCTCTCGGAAGAACCCAATGCAAGGTCCTCAGCCAGAAGAGCCTGTTTGACAAGATGGTGCGCAAGAGCCCGACGTACCAGCTCCGATTTTGAGGAGATCTTCACGGCCTCCTGTGCCCAACAGAAGATACATGAACTATCTGTTGTTGACAGATGAAGGGGAGCCTGAAAGCTATGATGAAGCTTGTCAGGATGGAGATGCGAGCAAGTGGGAGCTTGCTATGAAAGATGAGATGAAGTCTCTCATCTCAAACCAGACGTGGGAACTAGCTGAGTTGCCCACGGGTAAGAAGGCACTCCACAACAAATGGGTGTACCGGGTGAAAGAGGAACAGGATGGTTCTAGAAGATATAAAGCTCGGCTAGTTGTCAAAAGATTCCAGCAGAATGAAGGAATTGACTACACCGATATTTTCGCTCCCTTGGTGAAGCTAAATACTATCAGGACAGTGATGAGTATTATAGCAATTAAAGATCTTCATCTCGAGCAGTTATACGTGAAGACGACGTTTCTTCATGGAGATCTAGAAGAGGAGATATACATGCACCAACCAGAAGGTTTCTCAGAAGAAAAGAAGAAGAACCTGGTGTGCAGACTCAAGAAAAACTTATATGGCCTGAAACAAGCCCCAAGACAGTGGTATAAAAAGTTTGACGGCTTCATGCACAAGGAAGGTTTTTAGAAGTACAACGCCGACCACTGTTGCTACTTCAAAAGATATCAGTCTAGTTATATCATCCTACTACTGTATATTTATGATATGTTGGTTGTAGGTGCAGATATAAAGGATATCAGGAGTTTGAAGCAGCAGCTGTCAAAGGAGTTTGACATGAAGGACTTGGGTCCAGCGAAGAAGATCATTGGAATGCAAATCACGAGAGATAAGAAGAGAGGTCTCTTGCAGTTATCTCAGACGGAGTACATCAACCGTGTTTTGCAAAGATTCAGCATGGGCGATGCCAAGCCAGTGAGCACACCCTTGGTCAGCCATTTTCGCCTATCGAAGGATCAGTCTCCTCAGTCAGAAGAAGAGAAAGAGAGTATGGCTAAGGTTCCTTACGCCTCAGCTATCAGAAGTTTGATGTACGCAGTGGTCTGTACGAGACCAGACATTGGCCATGCAGTAGGAGTGGTCATCCGGTTTATGTCGAATCCAGAAAAATCTCATTGGGAAGCGGTCAAGTGGATTCTGAGGTATCTACGAGGCACCACACAGAAGTGTTTGCACTTTGGTAAGGGAGAGGTGAAAGTGCAAGGGTACGTAGATGCGGACTTTGGAGGTGAAGTCAATCACCAAAGAAGCACCACCGGCTATGTATTCACTGTTGGAACTATAGTTGTTAGTTGGATGTCATAGATACAGAAGATTGTCACTCTGTCCACTACAGAAGCTGAGTATGTTGCAGTGACTGAAGCCAGTAAAGAGATGATATGGCTTTAGGGTTTGTTAACAGAGTTGAGATTCAAACAGGAGAAGAATGTTCTGTACAGCGACAGCCAGAGTGCGATTCACTTGGCTAAGAATTCTGCATTTCATTCTATAACGAAGCATATTGGGCTTCGGTACCACTTTATCAGATCTCTGTTGGAAGATGACATGTTAAAACTAGAAAAGATTCTAGGAAGTAAGAATCCAGCAGACATGTTAACAAAGACAGTGACCGTTCAGAAACTGGAGTTGTGCGTAGCTTCTATTGGCCTTCATGCATAGATGATGAGGGCGGAGCCACACAGGAGGAGAAGCTTGGTGAGATAGCCTGCTGGCAGCGGTTTGATCTCCAAGTGGGAGATTATTTAGATCGGGTGTAGACCAAACTCACCACCGCAGGCGAGCTTTGGGGGATGACGCTGGTGAGATCGAGGCGGATCAGTGGCGAGCTCAAGGCGAGTTCGAGATCAGCGGCTTCAGGCGAATCCTTTGCAGGCGAGTTCGAACGAGTTGCAGGTGAGCACAGGGTTCTGCAAGCGAGAATCAGGCGGGCAAGCTTTGACTTCTTGTGGCAGGCAAGCTCGAGCTCGCGACTTTTTGCAGGCGAGGTCGAAATCCAGGCTGTCGACAGCCTGTCAACAGCCCAGCTAGGGTTTCTCTATAAAAGGGAAACCCTAGGGCTCAAATTTTGGTGCTCTTCCTCTTGTTCTTCAGCAGCGACGGCGGCTCACTCTCCCTCTTCTCGTTTTCTTCCAGTGGCGGCGGCTCACCCTCTCCTCTCCTGCGATCTCTCTCTCTCTTTCTGTTCTCTTGTTCTCACGTGATTGGGAAGGAATTTTAAAGAGAAAAGTTACTGTAGAGAGAATAAAGAGGGGTATTTAAGAAGTGGGGGAATCTTACTGTAGCTACAGTAACGATTGTCTTATTGAGTGATCTTAAGTTTGAGATCGGCTCTTGTTTTGTAATTTCTTGTTGAATAATAAGAAATTTACTGTGTGGCTCCCGAGGACGTAGAAAGTTGCTGAACCTCGTTAAAACTTGGTGTATTTTTCTCTATACTGCGTTTCCGCTGCATTAGAGGTTTCAGTGTAAATTCCCAGCAAAAGTTCAAAGAGTTTGGACGTTGAAGGTCCACAGTCTCGACAGCCATTGATTGGACCATTACTATATAGTATTTATAAGCCATTCCAAATTTGCCTTCTTGAATCTGCTCCAATCACCTCTTTTACAGCTAAAATGCTCTGCCATGTGTATGATAGCATGTGACCAAGCTGAGTCTTAAAAATGTCTTAACTTTGAATTTCTTTGAGCCTAGAACATTGTAGACCGGCGAATTTATATTAGTCACTAACCTCCTAGCTTGTTTTGCTAATAGGGATAAATTAAAAGCCTTTTAAGTTGCTGTATCCTAGGCCTCTATTGGCTTTCTTACCGTAAAGTTTATTCCATGCGACCCAATGCATCTTCTTCCTACCGCCGTCGTTCCCTCGCCAAAGATTATGAATCATGCTCTCTAGCTCATTGCAAAAGTAGTCGAATAGCTTAAAATAGCTTATAGTATATATCGAAACGTATTGCTTTAATTAGAACTTCTTTACCGAACTTTGAAATAAGCTTCATCGACCACCTTTGAATTTTAGCCCATGCTTTTTTCTTTATGCTTGTAAAGATTTCCTTATTTGACTTATTGACAACCGATGGAAACTCTAAGTATTTGTCATGAGCTGAACTACACAATTAGTTGGAGAACTATTTTTATTGAAGACCATTGTTAACTTGTGAAAGTTGATCATTTGACTAGACGCTGCTTCGTATCAGTCTAAAATCATCTTGATTGCCTCTCACTCCTCTTTGCAAGCGTTGAAGAAGAACCAAAAATATCATCCGCAAAGAATAAGTGAGATATGGATAGGCACCCTGTTGAAATATTCTTGTACAGGTTGTGAAATATTTAGTTTCCTAAATATGGAGCAATCAGATCCCTGACTTATAGCTACCTAAATATGGAGCAATCAGATCCCTGACTTATAGCTAGGAAATTAGGTGTTAATTAGTTTCTATTCTTGGTTCTGTGTTTACGCCTCATTGTAGAGTATAAACTCTTGTACAGTCTTTGAAAAGATTAATGAAATAGAAATATTGAATTATCTCATATTTTCAACTTGGTATCAGGGCCTAGGCTCTCTAAAAGTCTGAGTTCTTGAATCTGTTATACACAATGAGTGATCAAACTGAAACGTCAAAGAGCAATCCCATCCCTGTTGTGATTCAGTCTGAAGGTGCATTTAATGCCGGCATTATTCTCACTGAATCGAGTTATGATATCTGGTCACAACTGATGGAAATGCATATCGCTGAAAGGGAGAAACTTTCCTATATTCGCGACAAACCGAAGCCACCTGCAGAATCAGAAGAAGGGTATGAAAAGTGGTATGCAGAAAATCAAAAAGTTAGGAGGTGGCTGTTGATGTCCATGACACCAGAGATTATGAAACGATATGTTCACCTACCTACTGCTCATGCAATCTGGACTGCTTTGTCGAAAGCATTTTATGATGGGAGTGACGAGTTGCAAATTTTTGCCTTGAATCAAAGGGCATTTATTGCCAAACAGAATGGAAGATCTCTCTCTGAATATTATGGTGAACTGATTGAAATCTTTCAAGAATTGGACCATCGAGAAAAAGTGGTCATGAAGGATCCGGATGATGTTGAAGCATACCAAAGGTCTATTGAAAGACTGAGAGTGCATATATTCCTTGCTGGACTTGATGATTGTTTTGAACAGGTTCGTGGAGATATTCTACGCAAAGAATCAATCCCAAATCTGGAAGAATGTTATGCTTTAATCCAACGAGAAGCCAATCACGTGTTACATTTAAAGGAGAGTCCGAAAACTCTGAAGTTGCAGCCATGGTGAGTCGAAATAAGTCAAAAACAAACAATGGTGCTGAAAAATTGCCTACAAATGTACCCATTGCAATCAGTCTGGACATACCAAAGAGCGTTGCTATGAACTTGTGGGGTATCAAGATTGGTTGGATCATAATCGAGTACCTCGAAAGAGAAATATGAAGAAGACTCAATATACTATTGCTGCTGTTGAAACAAAAACAAAAGAAGATGTGATTGAGACAACTTCAGCAATGATAGCTACTGTGGGTAATGGTGGTAAGACTTTTTATGTTTCTACACTTGTTAGTAATAACACATGGATAATTGATTCAGGTGCTACAAATCATATGATATTTGATTCTAAATGGGTTGCTAATGTTAAACCCTCTTTACAAAAATTTGTCTCAACCGCAAATGGTGATGAGGCCTCAATCGTTGGAGAAGGGTCTTTAACTCTCACTGATACTTTAAACTTGGACTTTGTTTTAGTTGTTCCTTCCTTAGACTACAATCTCTTATCTGTCTCTCAAATTACAACAACTTTATCTTGTATTGTAATTTTTTGGCCTAATTTTTGTCTCTTTAATGACATCCAAACAAAGTAGACGATTGGTTGTGGTATTAAGCGAGGGAACCTATACTGCTTGGACCTAAAGTCAAAAACTATAGACAAGTTGAATCAAGTCTTGGCGGTGAATGACTCTAGTGTGGAAAAGAACCAAGAAGAAATCCAGTTGCAGCACCAACGGTTGGGACATGCATCTTTTCGATATTTAAAAAGGTTATTTCATAGTTTGTTTGAAAGAATCAATGTTTCCAATTTTCATTGTGATGTATGCGAACTTGCAAAGAGTCCTCGAACATCATTTCCATCAATATCAAACAAAAGTCCATTGCCTTTTTATAGTTGTTCACTCTGAAGTATGAGGGCCATCTAAAATTCCAACTTCGAGTGGCTCTCGTTGGTTTGTTAAATTCATTGACGATTGTCCCAGAATGACATGGTTGTGGCTCATGAAATCCAAAAGTGAAGTGAATTGTTGTTTCAAAAGTTTCACAGATTCATTAAAACTCAATATAATGCATATGTCCAAGTTCTTGGCAGTGATAATGGTGGGGAATATCAGAAGTCTGAACTGAAGGATTATTTGGAAGCACATGGAATTATTAATCAGACCACTTGTGTTGATACACCTCAAAAAAATGGTGTAGCCGAGAGAAAAAATTGATATTTACTTGAAGCGGTTCGTGCTCTGCTAATTCAAGCTCACATGCTATTTTCTTATTGGGGAGAGGCTCTTTGCACTGCAATATATTTTATCAATAGAACTCCTTCCTATGCCACTGATTTCCAAACATCATTACAAGCATTGACCAAGACTTTAACTTCTCCATCAGCACCAAATCTTCCTCTTCGGGTATTTAGATGTGTAGTCTTTGTACATATTCATAAACAACAAAGACACAAGTTAGCTCCCCGAGCTTTGCGATGTGTCTTTCTTGGGTATGCTACAACTCAAAAGGGGTACAAGTGTTATCATCCTCAAACTAAGCGGATGTTTATAATAGTAGATATCGTCTTTCCTGAGAACACTATGTATTTTTCTAAATCTGAACTTCAGGGGGAGAAACATCAGGGAGAAGTAATGACACTAGACTATGAAGTTCAAGGGGAGTATCAACTCCTTGATAACAATAGTTTTAGTGAATTAAATGACAATAATGACTCTTTGAGACATGGAAGGCAAAGTGATGTGTTACATGGAGAGCAAAGTGGCGAAAATCAATTGGAGTGTGAAGAGATGGTTGAACCAGAACCTGAAGTTGTGATTCCAGAACCTGAAGTTATGAATGAAGAGGTGATTGAAGAATCTTAGTTGCTAAATAATATACCACACCAATCGTCTACTGAGGATGTTCCGACTTTGGAACCTGAACCACCTAGAAAGCAATTACCTGAGCGTCTCACTAGGGGTATTCCTGAACCCACCTATGAACCTGAAATTTTAAGTAAAGCCAGATATCCCATGAACCATTATGTATCAGATAAAAATCTGTCAGAATCAAATAAGGCATTTGTAAATCAATTATCTACTATGATTATTCCTAACAGTGTGTAGGAAGCTTTAGCAGATCCAAGATAGAGAGCTATAATGAATGAAGAAATGGAATACTTACGAAAGAACGAAACGTGGGAAGTTGTTGATTGCCCACCAGGAAAGACACCAGTAGAATGTCGATAGGTTTTTACTGTAAAGTATAAAGCAGATGGCACAATTGAATGATTTAAAGCAAAGTTGGTGGAAAAAGGATACACACAAACCTATGGAGTAGACTACACAGAAACGTTTGCTCCTGTGGCTAAAATTAACATTGTTAGAGTGCTGCTGTCATTAGCAGTTAACTTGGACTGGCCATTATAGCAGTTTGATGTAAAAAATGCCTTCTTACATGGTGACTTGTCTGAAGAAATTTATATGGAACTCCCACCAGGATGTATGGCACCCAAAGAGCAGAGTAGAAAAGTGTGCAAGCTGGAAAAAATCATTGTACGTACTGAAGCAATCTCCAAGAGCATGGTTTAGAAGATTCACAAAGTCAATGACAGTTTTAGGATATCACCATAGCAATTCAAATCACACTTTATTTTTGAAAAGAGAACATGGTAAGATCAGTGCTCTTATTGTATATGTAGACGACATGATAGTAACAGGAAATAATCCAGAAGAAATGAAGGCTTTGAAAGAATATTTGTCCAAAAAATTCAAAATGAAAGACCTGGGCAACTTGAAATGTTTTCTTGGAATTGAGGTTTCAAGATCAAAGAAGGGAATTTTTTTTATCCCAAAGAAAATACACTTTGGACTTATTACAAGAAACAGGTATGCTGGATTGTCAACCAGTTGATACACCTATTGAGGAAGGGTTGAAATTGTGTATAGCAGCAAATCAAGTACCAGTTGATAAAGGAAGATATCAAAGACTTGTGGGAAAGTTGATGTACTTAGCTCACACAAGACCTGACCTAGCTTATGCATTGAGTATTGTTAGTCAATTCATGCACAATCCTGGAGAGCAGCATATGAATGTTGTTATGCGAATCTTAAGATACATAAAATCTGCTCCTGGGAGAGAAATTTTGTTTACTAAAAATAAAACTTTGAGAGATATTGTTGTTTAAACTGACGCCGATTGGGCCAGAGCAATTGATGATAGAAGGTCAAACTCTGGTTACTTCACATTTGTAGGAGGTAATCTTATTACTTGGAGAAGCAAAAAACAGAATGTTGTTGCTCGATCAAGTGCAGAAGCTGAGTTTAGAGGCATTGCACTTGGATTGTGTGAAGGTTTGTGGTTGCAGTTACTTTTACAGGATTTGGGTTATCTGCCACAGCAAGCAATTCAACTGTACTGTGATAATAAGGTTGCTCGTGATATAGCTCATAATCCTATCCAACATGATCGTACTAAGCATGTTGAGGTGGATAGATTTTTTATTAAAGAGAAATTAGACAGCAAGATTGTGGAGCTACCCAACATTCGATCTGAAGATCAAGTAGCAGATATCCTTACAAGGCTGTTTCAAGTCGTATTTTCTCCAAATGGCTTGGTAAGTTGGGCATATATGATATCTATGCACCCACTTGAGGGGGAGTGTTGGAATATTCTTGTACAGGTTGTGAAATATTTAGTTTCCTAAATATGGAGCAATCAGATCCCTGACTTATAGCTAGGAAATTAGGTGTTAATTAGTTTATATTCTTGGTCCTGTGTTTACGCCTCATTGTATAGTATAAACTCTTGTACAGTCTTTGAAAAGATTAATGAAATAGAAATATTTAATTCTCTCATATTTTCAACTCACCCTTTAGTTGACACTCATAATTTGCCCCTTAAATCTAACACCTTTTAGAAGCGCTGAAAGTCCTTTTGCAGGCAAGAAAAATGATACGACGAAAGGGGATCATCTTGTTAAATTTCTCGCTTCGAGAAAGATTCCCAACCTGCTCACCATTCAACAAAACTGAGTAGGAGTCTCTACACATTTTAGGATCAAGGAAACCCATCTTTTAGCAAAATCAAATTTATGCATAATTTTCTCAAGAAAACACCACTCTACCTGATCATATGCTTTGCTCATACCGAGCTTGGTCATGACTTGACCCATTCCCCCTCCTATTTTATACTTGAGATCGTGATTTATTTAAAAAGCAATAAGACATTATTTGTGATTAATCTCTCTAGCACAAAAGCACTTTAACTCTCAAATATAATTATAAGGAGAATAATTTAAGGCGATTTGCTAAAACCTTTGAAATAAGCTTGTATACTAAATTGCATAAGCCAATTCAGCAAAAGAGAGATATCTTATCTGGGCTATTACACTTAGGAATTAGGGCTATATGAGTGTAATTCATTTAAGAGCTAAAAAATCCATAAATGAGAAAATCAAGTATCATTCTTTTTTTTTTGAGAGAGAAAGGATGGATTACTGTTAACCATAACAGTAATCCAGCCAGCTAATTTAATAAAACTTGGTTGTTACATTAATATACATATCCCCAATCAAGAATGTGTATACAAGTTCAAACAAGATTTACAAACCAAAAGAACTCTTGCTCCTCGAAAGAGTTTTACCCTTTCCCAAAAAGGAGAAAAACCTATCAACTACTACCAAAACAAAATAGTAGAACACTTTACCTTCAAACACAGTTTTAAACTTCAAAAACAGTAAATCTTTAATATTCTAGAAATATAGATCATTCCAACTGAATCACTATGCTCGCAAGCCTTCCAGCAGCAATAGCTTGCATACCTTCAGCAGCTCTCTTCCTCCTCCTTTCCTGAAGCCTAGCAGCTCGAGCAGAGATAGGTTTAGAACCTAACCAAAATGTTGAAAATGTCATAATCTTACACAAAATCTCCAGCGATCTCTTCTTCTTGTTTGAAAAAATTCTATCATTGCGTTCCTACCATACACACCAGATAAGAGAACAAATAACAACATCTCTTTCCACATTACAGTTAGCATCCTCACTCATAACCCGATTAGTCCAAATTTCTTTTAAGGAATTCAACCTAAAATCCTTTTCAATTTTCAATTTATATTGAATAGATCTCCATATAGAGTATACAAACTCACAATCCCCAAATAAATAAAAATAACTTTCCTCCTCTTTGGAACATAAACAGCACAACAAATCCAGATGAATTCCATTCTTATCTAGGTTATCTTTTATATTTAACCCTTGTCTTAAAGTCAACCAAACAAGAAATTTCACCTTTAAAGGAACAGGAAGCTTTCAAAGATTTACACAATCAAATCTTAAACCTCCATCAATAAGAAAATGATAATAGGATTTAACTGTGAAACTGCCTTTAGCTTCCCAAATCCATTTCCTCCTGTCATCCCTTTGTTCAAAGTTTATGACCCTAATATCATTCAACAAATTAAAAAATTAGAAAACCAAATCTCCAGTCAATTGCCTTCTAAACTGTATGTTCCATATCTATTCATCATTCACTTTCTTTCTCATATTACTGATAGAAGCAAAAGGAAAAGAGGTGATATTAAAAAGAGAGGGATATACAGAAGCAAGGGTAAAATAACCTACCCATTTGTCAAGCCAAAACAAAGTTTGATTTCCACTCCCCACCTCCACATGTGTACTGCATAAAAAACTTTCAACATTATCAAAACAATTCCTCCAAAACTGTGTTAAATGACTTCTACCAGAATAAAAATATTCTGTCCAATTTCTTCTCTCAAAGTACTTGTAGAAACTAATTTGTTTCCAAAGTTCCAGCTTATTATCCAACCATTTTCAAAACCATTTTCCCAACAAAGTTTTATTCATAATTTTTATATTTATAACCCCTAATCCACCATATTGTTTAGGTCTACAAATCTCCTCCTATTTAACCAAATTAGAAGAACCTTTATGATCAAGAGAACCAGTCCACAAGAATCTTCTTCTCATTTTATCAATTTTGTCAATGAGCCACACAGGAAATAAAAAGAAGGACAACTAAAAAATTGGCATAGAGGAAAGAATAGAGTTAACTAAAACTAATCTTCCCCCTCTTGATAAAGATTTCCCCTTCCACAAGGATAATCTTCTCTCAATCTTCTCAATCAAAGGAGACCAATCTTCTTTTTTTAATTTTCCAGGTCTCAAAGGAACTCCAAGATAAGTAATGGGAAAACTCACACTTTTACAATTCAACATAATAGCCAGATTCTGTCGCAAATTTTTATTATCCTCAAGAGCAATAAGAACACTCTTATTAAAACTTATTTTTAACCCAGAAGCAAGTTTAAAGCAGTATAAAATCATCTTCAAAACTGTTAACTGCTCTTTTTTATTTTTACAAAAAAATCAAGGTATCATCCGTATATTGTAAGCAACAGATCTTATGAATCATATTGTTAGGGCCTAAACCTTCAATAAGAAGAGAATTAACTGCTAAATTCATCATTCTAGTAAAGGAGTCAGCTGCCAAAACAAAAAAAAAAGAGGGGATAAAGGATCTCCTTGACGAACCCCTCTCTTGGACATAATCCAACTACCAATTTTACCATTTATATTAATGGCAGATATACCTCCTCTTAAGCACAAATTAACCCAATTTAGCCATTTAGTTCCAAACTTTTTGGCCTTCGGAACCTCCAAGATAAAATCCCAGTATAACATATCATATGCCTTCACAAAATCTAATTTTAATTTTAATTTGTAAATTACATTAAGAAGATAAAATACCTCCCCTTTTGTTATTCTGAAAACAATCATTTATAATCTCCTGAGTTGCTGCCACCCCATCCATCAAAAATCTATTTTTTTTGAAACCAGATTGAACAGGATCAATAAGCCTTTCAAGCTTAGAATTCAACCTATTAGTCAAAACTTTGGTAATCACTTTGTAAATTACATTAAGAAGACTGATAGGCCTATAATCATTAACTGTGGAAGCCTCATTTTTTTGGGATAAGCACTATATGAGCATAATTGAGTCTATTTATTTCTAATTTGCCTTCATAAATCTCCTCAAACAGTTTCATAATATCATTTTTTACTGTTTCCCAAAAATTTAGAAAAACAAGGCAGAAAAACCATCTGGACCAGGAGATTTATTCTCATTCATATCAAAAATAGCTTTATGTATCTCCTCCTCAGAGAAAGGATGTTCTATATCATTAGGTCCCCAATCTTCCAAAGGAAAAAGCTTATTCCAGTCAAGCTGACATCTATAAGGCTCATTTTGACCAAAAATTTGACTGTAGTGGTTAGAGAAAATCAGTGCAATACCCTCTTCGGAGCTAACCTCTACATCATTCACTATAATAGAAGTAATCAAATTATTTCTTTTCCTACCATTAGCAATCTTGTGAAAGTAAGCAGTATTATTATCCCCTTCCTTAAGCCAATGTGCTTTGGATCTTTGTTTCCACATTTGTTCTTCTTGAAATAAAATCTCATTCAACTGAGTGGAAATGTCATTTTTCTTGAGCAATTCATCATCATCCAGATCTCTATTTCCTCTACAACCTCCCATTCCAACAAATTATCCAACAACTCCTTTTTTCTGTTTAACACTATAAAAATTAGAATGAGCCCAATGTTTAATACATTTTCTCATAAATCTCAATTTGCCAATAATATTTTTTGTTGTAGATGTACTTTTAGGTGCACAGTTCCACCACACATGTACCCCCTTTTTAAAATCATCAGATTGTAACCAAATTTTCTCAAACTTGAACTTTTTAACAAACTGTTGATTATCTCCAGTTTCAAAATAGATGGGAGCATGATCAGATACTTGGCTACTAAGACCTTGTTCCTTAGAAAATGGAAAAGCATCTTCCCATTCAAAGTTTAAAAAAAACTCTGTCCAATCTAGCCATAGAAGGTGCTCTTCTTTTATTAGACCAAGTAAACTTTCTACCATGCAGCGGACTGTCAATCAATTCTAAATCATTAATCACCTCACGAAACTCTTCTATTTTTTTCTATGATTATTTTTACCTTTTCTTTCAGCTGCACTAAAAGTGACATTGAAATCACCCACCACAACCTAAGGTCCTAAAAAATTGTTTTTAACATTTTTAAGTTCTTGCCAAAACATGGCCCTCTCTCTATTACAATGAGGACCATACACAGAAGAAATAGACCAAACAAAGTCATTTCTCTTATTTTTTTTAACATAACTGTCAAAACATATTCACTAGATAAATCTTGAATTTTTTTTCCATTTGCTGCTATTCCAACCAATCATAATACCTCCTGAAGTACCAATAGAGGGTACATAAACTCATTCAAACATGCTACTTCCCAAACTTTTTAAGATTCTGTCATCAACATCACTCAATTTAGTTTCTTAAAGACAAATAATCTCAAACTTGTTTAAAAGACAAAAATCTTTAATTCCAAATCTTTTAGTACTCAAGCCAAGACCTCTTACATTCCATGTAACCAACATTTAAAAATAACAAAACACCTCACACTAAAAGAAAGAAGCCTACTCCAAAGTAGCTCTCTCCTTCTCCATTTGCCTCACTTTTTTTAAGGGGTCAAAATCCCCTTGAGGTTCAAGTATAATAGCACATTTTGAGGCTAAACTTTGCATCTCTTTATTAGTAAAAGATTCAAATAAAATGGGAACAAAAGAGGAACCCAAGTTAGAATAATTTTTACCTGATCCATCTGAAGAAGCTCCATGGTTAGAATAATCATCATTTTTTGAAGCAGCTCTTGCAGAGGCTCTATCCAAAGGAGACATAGGCTCAAGATCCACAAACCTAGATCATGTTCTAACAAAGGTAATTTTTGAATTAACATTAAGCCCTTGACCAACAGGAGGCAAGCAATTAAGAGGTTGAATCATAAGGGCTTCTTCTTTCTCTTCCTCCTTATTGAAAAGCTCCCGAGATAGCTCCGGCATCCATTAATCTCCATCATTACCTTCACTGATCAAAAGAGCTTTTCCTTTATCATTCTCCCTTATAGAATTCTTTTCTTGTACAGAAATCATGGGAGATAATTGTTCCTTCAACTCCATTTCAGACTTTAAATTTCTACCCTCCTCTACATCAAACAGATGGTTTGAGCTATTAGCATTACTCTCACAAATCATAAGAGCTTTGCCATTATCACTCTCCCTTAAAGAATTCTCTTCATCTTGTTCAAAAATCATAGCAGACAAGTGCTCCTTCAACTCCATATCAAAATCTTTATCCTTACTTTCCTCTACCTCAAATAGCTGCTCTGAAATGTCAACACTGTCAGTAATTACAACTTGCTCTGGGATTTGCTCTTCTCCTAAAATTTTTGAAGAATTATCTTCCTACTTCCCCCATTCAGAATTATGCTTCTGGTAAAAACTTCTTACTTCAGTCCACAATCTAACCGTAGGTGAACCCCAAGGGTTATTTCTTAAATCTTGTCTAACATTCCATGAATTGGAACCAGAATCTTTCAAAGAAGAGGACCCAGTTCCACTATCTTTTCTCCCCTTAAACCATTTATCATTATAAGAACTCTGATTGTTATCTTCCAAATGATCCACTTTTTGTTTTTTCTTTTCTGCTTCCACTATATCCCCCATAACTGACATAATAGACACCTCCACATTATACTGCTTTTTCCCAACAAGAATCTTCAAAACCTTAGGAATATCAATATATTCCAGATATCTAATTAGCAAAACTGCATCAACTAAAGCAGTACCAGCACTTGTCAATGAATCAAGTTCAACCAAATCAGCAAATGGTTTCACCATCAACTCAAAAGCTTCTTTATTCCATAAATGAGGAGGAACACCTTTCAATTTAATCCAGACCTGAGAGTTTCTCTTTTCAATTACATTTTCTTCACAAGCATTCCATCTCCGAAGCTTAATTTTACAGGAGCAAAGTGTAATAACACCCATTTTTATCAACTCTTCTATTTGTTTTCATGGTTGAGTTCTAACCAACACTTCCCCATTAGTAAAAATCCTTACATTCCAGTATTCATTCATAGGGAAAAAAGCTCTCAGATCCAATTCCAACCTTTCCAATGAAACATTTCCCCCCTCAACAAACGAAATTATCCCAAAGTTTCTGAATTTTTGAAAGTCAGAAGTTACCTCCCCTTCAAAACGAAGCATGACAGTAGAGAAACGAGGACTCTCTCTAGAAATTTTCAATTCCGCCTCTAGATCCGCATAATCTCTTGGCCCTTGATCCTGAAATTGGGAAATATTTTCTTGAATTTTATCTTCATCTACCACCCAAAGAAGTCTTTTACCTTTATCCTGCTAATGCACTGGATCTTGGTTTCTTGATGAAGAGAACACAGATGCCGCCCTCTCCCGACGTCATTGCCATGGATTTGCTCGGCCATCACCACCACCTCTAGGGTTTTGTCTAGATCTTCCATCATTACCAGTATTATTACCAAATCCTCCACCAAAATGACCTCGTCCTCCATTACCAACACTTCTTCCTCCTGAACCTCGACCTCTAACAACAGATCTGTTACAATTTCTAACTTCATGCCTTAATTCCTGACATCTAAAGCACACCATCGGATCTCTATAATTTTTTGCCATGTGCTTCGAACCGCCACAGCAAAAACAGAGATGATTTCTTCTGATAAACTCCGCAGAGAAATTTTGAGATTCCTAACATCAAGTATCATTCTTGTTATTTCCCTAACTACAATATGCCAAAAAATGCTGGAATATCATCCAGTCCAGAGATTTGGTAGGATGCAAATATTTAAGAGTAAATATTTCCTTTTATGCTCCAAATTCTCATAGAAGTGTTTGTTCATCTCTCGTTGGTTCACCACTTTGAGAGCCTCTTGCGGTTTAGATTTCAAAGGCCTAGTTGACGAGAAAATTTTCTAAAAATAATGTACTATAGTCTCTTTTATCCCCTCAATTGATCCACACCATTGCCCCTGTTTGTTTCGTATATTACAGATCCAGTTTTTATTTCGATGTTGTGACGCATTGCCATGAAAGGAGACTAAATTTTGGTCTCTACTTGTCAACCATTCGACCCTTGATCTTTATCGCTAAAGCTCCTCTTCTACTGATAAGAGATCATCTAACTGACATGTTGAGTCTTTCTCCATGGCCATTGTTGCTTCTATAATTGATCCTCGTCGTCGACAATTTCCTATTTGATCTTGGAGTACTTTAATTTGTTTTGCATAATACCTATTGATGTAGAGTTCCATACTGTCAATCCAACATGACATTGATTAAGCTTCTCTTTAACAACTTTAAAATCGGAACCTGATACTTCATGAGCCCATTCCTCCTAAATAATTTGTTCAAATTCATCTCTCTTTACCCACATTAATTTAAAACAAAATCGTTTCTTTCGTGATTTCAAACAACACTCTCCCCTTCCGTTAGTATTGAGAATAATGGGAATATGGTCAAATACTAAGGTTTCTAAGTGGGTTACCTAAGCATTTGGGAATAGAAAACTGTGGAGTTTTTGGTGAAAATTAGGGTTATTCTCTATCATAGAGAGGTACCCATTTTATATAAGTGCACTATTACAAATAGGTCCTTACAACTGTTGACCCTATAGTTTTGATGATGATTTGTCAAACAATTTATCGCTAATATATTCTCTAGTTTTTGTGTTTATGTTTCTCTTTTCAGGTATTTCAACACACGTCAATCAAGCGTTAAAGATTCAAGTTCATATGTGTGGATTTACCTAGGTATATGTTTGGTTTACTTACATATATTGTATGATTATATCTAAGCTCAATATATGTACACTTAACACGATTTTTGACGTTTTCTATCATATAAAAGATTTTTCATCAAACGTTGTTATAATAACTTTTATCTCATGTTTACAGCTCTTTCATACTTCATTATATACATATAACACATGCTTAATATATATATACATATTTACAAGCTTCATGTCAATTTTTATATTCACGAAAAACAGGTTTTTTGAACACTTTTCAAAAACAGGGAGTTTTCACAAACGAAAATTGATTTTCTAAAAATTCCTCCTCAAACATGTTTATTTCATCATTTAGAAACTTTTCCCAAAGTTTCACTATTTTTGGATTTAATTTGATATTTTTAATGAATTTTCAAAACAGCCCCAAAACCTGTCATATGCAACATATCAGTTTTCGGTCGACCGGTGCGGTCGACCGCCAGTTGTATTTTCCTGAGCTCAGCTGTTTTCGACCGCACCGGTCGACCGAGAGAATTTCCGGTCGACCGAAAATTCCATCGGTCGACTTTTGAGCTTCGCGGTCGACCGGACCGGTCGACCGCCGAACTGTCAGAACTGTTCAAACGGCTAGTTTTTTCAGCTGTTTTCAAACTGGTTTTTTAGTCTTTTACTTATGTTTTTGCTGTTGTATTGGCGTGCTATATATACCCCATTGCTATTCTTCTTCCATATATCCAAGAAAACCAAGTTTGGTATTTAACAAAATATTAAGTGTGTTTAAGAGCTGTTTAATAGTTGATTTCATCAAATCAATTTTCAAGAGAAGTTTTTCTACAACAAGAAGTGGCTTTCAAATCCCATTGGAATCATCTCTACTGTTCTTCTTGTTTGAGAAGTCTTCTAAACTCTTATATACCTTATTATTTCATTTTTATTTCATTTAGCTATATTTATTGAGTTTCATTCACTGTTATCACACACACTTATTGAGCTTAATATTTTCATACCATATAGTGTGGGTTGTGAGGTGTGATTTAGTGAGTTTGAGCTTCATTGTGTTCTTACTTGTTATTTGAGAACAAATCATTGTATTTAACTTTTATTTGTGAGAATCACTTGTAATACACTTGTACACCGAGAGAAGTGTGAGGCGAGACACGGGGTCGAATCCAATAGGAGTGGCGTCGATTGACGAACCTAGGAGAGGTAGTAATCGAGTACTTGAGGAGGAGGACACGGGGTAGGTTCCTACACTTAGTGTGTAAAGTGTGATTGCATAGTGTTTGTGTAGTGTGAGAGTTTTTTTCAGTGATCTTGTAAACCGAGTGTGTAGAAGTTCCGGCTTCCAAACTGGATTGTGATAGTGGATATCTCCTCGAGGTGAGGAGCGGGGACGTAGGTCGTGGTGACCGAACCTCGTAAACATATCGTGTGTTTGTGTTTTGCTTAGCATATTTTTATTTATCTTTATTGTTCATATCCATATCATATTTCTTCTTGCAAGATCAAATTGATCAACACAATTTTAATTAGCTTTTAATTGGGATTAGATTAGCATAAGACCCTAATCACCCCCCACCTCTAGGGTCTAACAATTGGTATCAGAGCTTGGTGCTCTTTGATTTAAGGACTAACCGCCTTGAGTTAAAGATCCAAGTTATTGTATTTATGCTAATCTAATTTTGATTACATTGTGCTTCTTGCATTTCATCTCTATGGATATGAATGATTCATCTTGCTTAGGATATGCTATTAATATTGCTCCTCGTTTGGATATTTTCCCATACGCTCAATGGCGCATTAGATTCAAATTTTTTGTTCAATCTAATCAATTTGATTTGTGGGAAATTATTGAGGATGGTTATGTTATTCCCATCTTGGAAAAATCCAAATGGTGTGATAATGATAAAAGATTGTTTAACATGAACAAGCTTTTGCTAGGATTTTTGATTAGCGCTTTTCACTCATCGTTTTCTAACAAACTTGCTAATTTTGATAGTGCTTATGCTTTATGGAAACTTATTGAAGCACATGAAGGAAAATTGGAGGCTATTCAACAAGCGTTGGAAAATCCCGCTTTGAGCTCTAAGGAAGCATCATCCCCATGTACAACACCACTAGGTAGTAACCCTAGTGAGGTACGCGATAACGATGATATTATTACTTTTGATGAACTTGCTCTTGAGTTTGAAAAATTACACAATAGCTATATTAATGTAAAAAGTAAGTATGTTAATATAAAATCTATCCATGAAACACTAGCTACTAAGTTTAATTTTATTGCAAATGAAAATATAATTCTTAAAGAATGCAATGAAAATTTGAAAATTGAAAATGCTAGTTTGCTTCATGAAAAACGTGATGCTATGTTAGAAGTAGATAAGTTAAAATCTATGATGAGTAATCTTGTTTATCCTACTTCTAGTAGCAATACTTGTATGCACAATGATGAGTTGAATCAAATGAGAAAAAGAATATCTACCTTAGATTCAACACTAAATACTTGTATTGCTAATAATAAAAAGCTTATGGACTTATGTGCAAAGGTTAATGTTAATTCTTCCAAGAAACCTATTCACTATGCACATATAGCCTATTCAGGATTGTGCATCCCATCAAGCTTCTTCATCACATACGCATGTACACACACATAGTATAAATCATAAACATGCTCATGTGTATAAATGTGATTATTGTGGTCATTTTGGTCATTTGGCCATGTTTTGTTTCGATTTGAAAAGAAATTCTCGTTTGCAAAATAATTACAAAGAAAAATCTATTTTTGCAAATGAACCTCGTGCATTCCATTTCGATCAACGTAAACCATTCAAACCTCTACATTGCACAAATTGTAATCGTATGGGTCACGTTTACAATTTTTGTTTTGATCGTATCGGTGCACAAAATACGCCCAAACGGGTTCATAACCCTAGGGCCTTGAATTTAAATGATAGGGGTCATGTCCCAAGTTCTAGTGGTACCAAAATGATTTGGGTACCAAAATGATTTTTATATCATTTTTTTTGTTTTTGGTGTTTTATTTTGAATAATTGGTGTTTTTTTTTTTTTGAGTTTTAATGACAAATTATATTTTTTATGCCAAAAAAAAAGAATTTTTGTATGATCTTATAGCTAAAAACATTTATATATACTTTATAAAACTTTTGGTATATTATAAAACAAATTTCTTAAAGGTTTAAATTAAAAATCTTTCAAAATCAAGTTTTTAAATTGCCTGCACATTTTATTTTCTCACGGTCGACCGACCCGGTCGACCGACGAAGTCTCTGTAAGTTGTTTCGGTCGACCCATTTTATTTTCTCGCGGTCGACCGACGAAGTCTCTGTAAGTTGTTTCGGTCGACCGCGTCGGTCGACCGACAGAGAATTTTCAGCAGTGATTTTTGATTTTATCGGGTTTCGGTTTTTTATTGGATAACTGTTTTGGACCCGAACTTATCACCACCGTTGATCTATCATTGAGTCAATACCAACCCTTCTTTCATCTCTCAAAACACCCGACTTCTCATTTCTTCCCCAATTCGAAATCTCTCCCCAAATCTGTCGATTCTCGGTCGCCTGCATCAATCGACTGCGGTGCTCTCATCCTCCATCGATCCCTGTCATATTTTGTGGGTAAACTCTTCCCTTATCTCTTGATTTCTGTGTTCTTATGTTTATATTCTCAATCTAGGGTTTCTATTTTAGGGTAGTTCTTAATTTGCTCTAAATTTCCTTTTGTTGTTTCCAGGGGCTTCTAATTTATATCTCATATCTGATCAAAACCCTAATCTATCATGCCTCCCAAAAAGAGATCAAAACCTGAGTCTAGTTCATCCTCTAAAAAAGCTTCTCATTATGAAGATTTTCTGTTGTTTAAATCCCTAGTTAAAAAATATAGGGAGTTGTGCAAATTAAAAATTATTCCAACTAGATATATCAAATTCAATCACTTAGCCATGTATTACACTCTCACAATTCTTCATGATGTTGGGTTGGCTAGGCTATTAGATGAGGAAGATAAAGTTCCTTATTATCCTTTTCTAGTTTATCTGTTTTATGACAACCTGTCTGTAATATCCTCTGCTGATGGTCGTCAGACCATTACTTCATCTGTTAAAAATGTTGAAATATCCTTTTCTGCCAACGAACTTACGGGGATTCTTAAAATCCCAACATGTGACGTTGACCTCATGTTTGTTGAACTTGGTGATCCAGCTGTAAACCAACTCATGTTTAAGCCCGGTTGCTCCTATCCTATGAACAACAATTCTCTCAATCCAAATGCCAAACTCATTGCTAGAATCGTTGCTCAAAACTTGATTCCTAAAACCGGTAGTTTCGATCACTTTGCTTCTGACAAGATAAATGCTGTGTATGCCATATTTGCCAAAATAAAAGTAGATTGGGCAACTGTTTTTCTCAATAATATGGCTTCAAAGCATGTCAAATTTCTACCTTTTGGCTCCTTTATCACTCTTATCCTTCAACAATTCGGTGTTGATCTTACCAATGAACCCAAAATTGAATCTAAGAAGGATTTCTTTGATAGGGTTTCTCTTTCCAAAATGCAGATTTCCTTTTCTGATCTCACTCAGTCATCATCCTCTCGTTCCCGGTCTAGAGCTTCTTCCTCATCTCTTGAGACTCAGTTCTCAAGTGTTCAGAAGCAGGTCTCAACTATCCAGAGGGATGTTAGGACCATTCTTTCCTATCAGCGTCAGTCTCTCGGGATTCCGGATCCCTCTTCTAGTTCTGAGTCTGATTCTGAGGAGGACCCTGCTGATGGCTCAGGCTCTTCTGATGGTGATGGTGATGGTGATGGCGATGGTGATGGTGATGATGATGGTGATGATGATTGATCTTGCAGCTTATTGGAGTTCTTTTATATTGATTCTCATGCTTTTTGTGATGTTTCTTTTTGAGTTGTAAAACTTGATATCTATGTTTTTTGTTTGAGTGTAATAACTCTATATTAGTGTGGAACTATGTGACTTTTTATGTATGGTTTGCTATCTTGTGGAACAAACTATGTTTATGCTGTGACTTTTTATGTATGGTTTGCTATCTTGTGGAACAAACTATGTTTATGCAAAACCATGTTGTTTCTATATGCTTAAGTGATGATTTGTGATTTATTATGATAGTTTATCTTTTCTGTGATCAATGCATGGTTGAAACAATGTTCATGTTTTGTTTGTAGAAAATAAGTTGCTAATGATGAGTTCCTTGATTTATATACTGTTTACGATTTTTTTGGATAATTGTTGTTTAGCTCCTATATATGTTCAATAGATGTCATTTATTCAATTTGACAGGGGGAGCTTTTGGTATACATTTTTATTATCTGTGCTTATATGCAGGGGGAGCGTTGCTCCTAATTTGTTTCTTTTTCCCTTTTTGATATTGTCAAAGGGGGAGAAACAATCCACATATGGTTTACAAATTCATATATGGTTTATGATATTCATGTATGATTTATTCATGTTTGGCTTATATGTGGGTTATCAGTTTATAATTCATATTCATGTATAAATTGTTTGCCATTATCAAAAAGGAGGAGATTGTTGACCCTATAGTTTTGATAATGATTTGTCAAACAATTTATCGCTAATATATTCTCTAGTTTTTGTGTTTATGTTTCTCTTTTCAGGTATTTCAACACATGTCAATCAAGCGTTAAAGATTCAAGTTCATATGTGTGGATTTACCTAGGTATATGTTTGGTTTACTTACATATATTGTATGATTATATCTAAGCTCAATATATGTACACTTAACACGATTTTTGACGTTTTCTATCATATAAATGATTTTTCATCAAACGTTGTTATAATAACTTTTATCTCATGTTTACAGCTCTTTCATACTTCATTATATACATATAACACATGCTCAATATATATATACATATTTACAAGCTTCATGTTAATTTTCATATTCATGAAAAACAGGTTTTTTGAACACTTTTCAAAAACATGGAGTTTTCACAAACGAAAATTGATTTTCCAAAAATTCCTCCTCAAACATGTTTATTTCATCATTTAGAAACTTTCCCCAAAGTTTCACTATTTTTGGATTTGATTTGATATTTTTAATGAATTTTCAAAACAGCCCCAAAACCTGTCATATGCAACATATCAGTTTTCGGTCGACTGGTGCGGTCGACCGCCAGTTGTATTTTCCTGAGCTCAGTTGTTTTGTGCTCGTGGTCGACCGCACCGGTCGACCGAGAGAACCTCCAGAGACTTTTCCGGTCGACCGAAAATTCCGTCGGTCGACCGCCAGCTTTAAAATGTTATTTTTTGGAGTTTTTGAGCTTCGCGGTCGACCGGACCGGTCGACCACAAGAAGAAGCTTTCAAATCCTATTGGAATCATTATTTCTTCAGCTCTTCTTACTCATTGAGAAGTTTTTCTAAACTCTTCCTTATATAGCTTATTATTTCATTTTCATTTGATTAGCTATATTCATTGAGTTATATTATTTTCATTCACTGTTATCACACACACTTTTTGAGCTTAAATATCTTCATACCATATAGTGTGGGTTGTGAGGTGTGATTTAGTGAGTTTGAGCTTCATTGTGTTCTCACTTGTTATTTGAGAACAAATCATTGTATTTAACTTTTATTTGTGAGAATTACTTGTAATACACTTGTACACCGAGAGAAGTGTGAGGCGAGACACGGGGTCGAATCCAATAGGAGTGGCGTCGATTGACGAACCTAGGAGAGGGAGTAATCGAGCACTTGAGGAGGAGGACACGGGGTAGGTTCCTACACTTAGTGTATAAAGTGTGATTGCATAGTGTTTGTGTAGTGTGAGAGTTTTTTTTTGGTGATCTTGTAAACCGAGTGTGCAGAAGTTCCGGCTTCCAAACCGGATTGTGATAGTGGATATCTCCTCAAGGTGAGGAGCGGGGATGTAGGCCCGAGATTGGCGTTTTCCTATCATTGACTACATCCAATATGGCATCTTGCCGGAGGATGTAAAAGAAAAGGAATCTATTCGCCGAAGAGCACCACGGTTCTTTTACAATACCGAGACCCGTACGTTATATCACCGGGGGTATGACGATTTGCTCCTTCGATGCCTTTCGAGCGAAGAAGCAAAAGAAGTGCTTAAGGAAGCGCACGAAGGAGAATGCGGTGCGCATCAGCCTGGTCCCAAGCTATATGATCGAATCAGAAGAATGGGATATTATTGGCCAACAATGGTACGTGACGCAATCGAATATGCACGAGAATGTCACGCCTGTCAAGTGCATGCAAATTATATGCACCAACCGCCAGAACGACAATCATCCCCATCTTGTTACAAAAGATATCATACTCTCTAGAACTTAATCCTTTTGTTAAACAATCAGCTAACTGCTCTTCTGATTTCATATATCTCAAAGTCAAAACTCCTCTATTCAGTTGCTCCTTGATAAAGAACCGATCGATCTCCACATGTTTGGTGCGATCATACTGAACTGGATTGTTTGTAATATTAATCGTCGATTTGTTGTCACACCAAAGTTGTAAGGAGTCTCTTCTAAACAAGCACATCTCAGATAATATGTTTTTGACCCACATCAACTCGCACAGACCAACTGCCATAGCCCTGTACTCCGCCTCAGCTGTAGACCTAGCCACCACATCTTGCTTCTTGCTACGCCAAGATACGAGATTACCTCCAACAAATACACAGTAGCCTGTAGTGGACCTATGATCATCCATACAACCCGCCCAATCAGCATCACAGTAGCCTTCAATTCTCAGATGTCTAGAACTTCTGAACCACACCCCCTTTCCTGGGCTTCCCTTAATATATCTAAGAATTTTGCGAACTTCCTCCATATGCTGCTCTCTGGGATCATGCATATATCTACTCACCACACTCACGGCATGAGTGATATCAGGTCTCGTATGGCATAAATATATAAGTCGTCCAACTAGTCTTTGATATTGCTCTTTACTCACTGGGTCACCACCCTCAGCACACATCTTATGATTCTGCTCGATAGGAGTAGATGCAACTCTGCACCCCAACATTCCTGTCTCTGAGAGAAGATCCAAAGCATACTTCTGCTGAGAAAGCACTATACCCTTTCGCGACCTTGCAATTTCAATTCCGAGGAAGTATTTCAATTACCCTAGATCTTTAACTTCAAATTCCTCTCCCAATTTCTTCTTCAACCGTAGGATTTCTTCAACATCATCTCCAGTGATTACAATATCATCAACATAGACCGCCAGAATAGTGATATGAATTTTGGAGTGCCTGTAGAACACAGTATGATCTCCATTGCACTGTTTGTACCTCATACCGCAGACTGCCAACCTGAATCTGTCAAACCATGCCCTCGAAGACTGTTTTAACACATACAAAGACTTCTTCAACTTGCACACCTTCCCAGCTACTTGAGAAGTAGTGAAGCCTGGTGGAATCTCCATATACACCTCCTCCTGGAGATCTCCATGCGAAAAGACATTCTTGACATCTAGCTGATGTAGTGGCCAATTGAAGTTGGCAGCACATGACACCAACACTCTAACAGTGCTCATCTTTGCTACTGGAGCAAATGTCTCGTCATAGTCAATGCCATACGTTTGACGCCTTTAGCAACCAATCTGGC
The DNA here is from genome assembly GCF_001876935.1 of Asparagus officinalis. NCBI lineage: Eukaryota > Viridiplantae > Streptophyta > Magnoliopsida > Asparagales > Asparagaceae > Asparagus > Asparagus officinalis. The sequence continues at coordinate 77,783,647 of NC_033796.1, forward strand.
TTTGTATCTGTCGATCTTATCCTCTGGAGTTTGCTTAACCGTATACACCCACTTACATCCAACAGCACGCTTCCCAGCTGGCAAAGGTACCAGCTCCCATGTATCATTCTTCTTCAAGGCCCGAAGTTCCTCTTGCATAGAACTCAACCATCTAGGGTCTTGCTTAGCGACCTGCCAGTTGTTAGGTACAGACACTGAATGCAATGATGCAATGAATGACTTATATGCGGGTGGAATGGATGCATATGAAATGTAATTCGTAATGTCAGTATCCCAACTACCAAACTTAGCTGGAGGTTTTCCAGCATTGACTCTAGAGGTTCTGCAGGGCAAGACGGGAGTATTAGAAGTATCAGGGGATAACTTGTTACCTATCGACTCAGGTGGAGAAGTCACTGGAGAGGAGGGACTTGGGACATCAACATTTGTGGGCACTGGTATAGGCACAGAAGGCGGCTCATGCTGCTGTTTCTGTCTCCTCGTGTACACTCTCAGCTCCCCCTGACCTTGACTGTTACCTCCTGAGTCGCCACCACTACTCGACGGTGTACCATCACTACTCGGTGACTCAAGAGGACATGGAATCATCCCAACCACGATGTCATTCTCATTCTCATTTTCATTTTCATTTTCATTCTCATTCTCCCCCTCTTTACTAGCATCAGTAGAGTCATCTCCAAACAAGGAACTCAACTCTGTCTTCTCCCTATAAAAAGGTTCAAACTCCCGAAAAGTAACATCCATACTGACAAACAACTTTCTTTCAGTGGGACACCAACACTTGTATCCTTTTTGGCTTGATGAGTAGCCAACAAAGATACATTTAACTTCTTGTGAATCCAGTTTACTCACCATCAATCTGTGATCTCTCACATAACATGTGCATCCAAACACTCTTGGTGGAACAACAAAAATATTCGAGCCCAAGAGCATCTCACACGGTGTCTTCATCCCTAATACTCTTGATGGCATCCTATTGATCAAATAAGCTGCTGTCATAACTGCCTCACTCCATAAAAACTTAGGCACATTCATTATCAACATTAATGAGTGGGCCACTTCTAGTAGATGCTTATTCTTACGTTCAGCTACCCCATTCTGAGCAGGGGTGTCTGGACAGGTGGTTTGATGAAGGATTCCCTGATTAGAGATGAAAGCGGCAAACTCCTTGTTAACATACTCAGTCCCATTATCTGTTCTGAGAATCTTCACCTGTACTCCAAACTGTGTCTTCACATAGGCTGAAAAGTCTTGAAAACATTTGTAAACCTCAGATTTCTTTTTCATCGTGTATATCCAGACCATACGTGAATAACAATCATTAAAAGTAACAAACCATCTAAAACCACTAATAGAGGTAGTAGGACATGGTCCCCAAACATCAGAATGGACAAGTGCAAATGGTTCACAACTTCGAAGACCAATCATTCTATAAGTAGAACGAGTATGTTTTCCAAGTTCACAGGCATTACAAAATAACTCTTTTCTATCCACTTTCTTCATTAACTCAGGTTCTAATCTATTCAAACTCTCAAAAGATAAATGCCCTAACCGGCAATGTTGAAGCATCGCTTCTGCCTCTGGCCCTCCGCTAACAGCAGCAGCAATCATTGCAGCCTCCCTGTCCAAGTACCAAAGGCCATCACGCCTGATGCCAGTCCCAATCCTCCTCCCCGTTTCCTTCTCCTAGAAGACACACAAATCTCGATCAAATAACACGGTGCAATTTAATTAATCAATAAGAGAGCTAACTGAGAGTAAGTTAACTGGAAACGAAGGAACATGCAATACAGATGACAAGGTAACAGATGAAGTGCAATGGACCGAGCCAGTACCCCAGATGGGTTGGGATGTCCCATCAGCAATCTGAACTGTCTCAGGATGCATATGCTTACTCGAATAATATAATGCAAACTCACTAGATGCTCATGTGACATGCCTAGATGCACCTGAGTCTATGATCCAATCAACATGAGTTTTAGTGGATGTAAGTGCCTGAACCTGTGTACCTTTGTTCGCACGAGCATAACCAATGAAGTTACCAAAGCATGTAGTGGTATCCAGATCCTGGGTGACTTGTCCCTTGCCCTTCGAACTCTCAGCCTGAAGCTTGAACAGACGTAGTTCCTCCAGTTCTGTTATTTTAGCTCCAGTCATCCCAACAGTAGTCTGGGACTCATCTGTCATAGCTAGGTGAGCAACTCCTCGGCCTACACGTCCCCTACCTCCTCGACCTGCACGGCCACCTCTCTGTCCTCCGCCCCCTCGGTTACCACCAGTGTTGCGGGGTTGAGGGCAATTATAGCTGAGATGCCCTTTCTTTCCACAATTATAGCACTCTCTATCATCTCTGATATGAGCATCTGGAACCACCAATGCCGAGCGGACGGTAGGTGATGCCTCACCTATCATCACCTTCTGTCTGATCTCCTCTTGTTCCATCGATGCAATAGCCTCATCCAAGGAGGGGAGAGATGACAGATGGCACATTGCTGCCCTCCTTCCCTCAAACTTTGGGTTCAGGCCCTTAAGAAAACGAGCCACACGCCTGCGCTTAAGATACTGCCTCCCCAAAAAAACATCCGCTGGGTTTTGTAGTGATAATGGATCATAGCGATCCAAATCCGCCCATAAGTGATGTAGCTCTACTGCATACTAGTGAACTGTCTTCTCTCCTTGTGTGGTAGCATCAATCTTCTCCTTCACTTCCATCATCATCATCACACTCCCAGCTCCAGAGTACATCCCCTCCAATGTCTTCCAGACATCATCTGCACTTGAGATAGACCCCACCATCCCAGCTATGGTTAGAGACACAAAAGTCAACAACCAAGAAACCACAAGAGAATTAGTATTACTCCATGTGTTCCACTCAGCACTCGCCTTATTCTCCGGCTCAATGCATTCCCCCTTCACATACTTTTCAAGTCCTTTGATTCGAAGGTTCAACAATGCCCTCCTAGACCAACTCAGATAGTTTCTTGTCCCCTCAAGCTTGATGTCATTCGGCAGCAACTTTACCCTCTCCATTACCTGTGTCGACTCCGATGTGGTCACAACCGACCTACTAGAATTCTCCTCTAGTTTGGTCTGAAATACCCTGGCTACCCCCTCCAGGATCTCCTTCAATTCCTGACTAACAGTTGATCCCTTAACTCAAACCCAACACAGGATCTTCAGCCTCCACTCCGAGGTTTTAGCTTCTTCTCTATCAGTCTACCCTTCTAATCTCTCTTTCTTAGCAGCATCAGGTGAGTCAGCCCTTCTAATCTCTCTTTTTTAGCATTTGATGAGAATCAAACGGCCAAAGAAAAAAATATGTTGGACCGGACCTTCAGATCCCCAAAAAACCCAAGTTAGGGTTTTTCCAAATTAAAGAATGGCAGGAGGCGGTCGGGGAGACTTCGTCGGGCTTTCGTCGTCGGAGCGGTCGGGGAGACTTCGTCGGGGGTTGAAGATCTGGATCTGGGCTTCGTCGGAGGTTGGAGACTTCGTCGGAGACTTGGCAGAAGGTTAGCGATGGCGTTTCTTCGTCGTCTTGAGATCTGGACTTCGTCGTGGGGATCTGGGCTTCGTCGTGGGTTTCGTCGGATCATTATCTTCGTCGGGCTCTTCAAGAACACGATCATGTGCGCGAGACCCGAGAGCTCCACGATCATGCCTAACTCTGGAAGGCGCCGTCACATAGCTCTGATACCATGTGGAGTTTTGGGTGAAAATTAGGGTTATTTTCTATCATAGAGAGGTACCCATTTTATATAAGTGCACTATTACAAATAGGTCCTTACAACATTGACTAATTACTATCTAAATAACTCAACAAAAACACTACTTACCATCTGTAAAAAAAATGATCAAGTCTTTCTCACACAGTATAAGGATGTACACAATTTTTGAACCAAGTAAAATTAGCCCTTCATACCCCAAATCCTCCAATCCATAGTCCTCCAATGCATTATTGAAGTCTTATATTTGCCAATGAGACTTTGGTTTTACCCTTTGACTTTGTTCTTATCGTAAGATCTCATTGAAACCTCCTGAGCACACCCATGGGAGCTCATAAGTGCCATAGAGTTTGCATAATAATTTCCATGACTCTTTGCATTTTGAAGTCTCAGGATGGCCATAAAATCTGCTCCATTACCAACCACCTTGCTCATCCTTAATTGTAGCATATATATGATATTTGGAGTAGCTTTGAATCATCACCACCAAGTCCTTTTGCTAAATAACTGCTATCCCTCCTCGTTTTCCTTCCACTTCAACCGTCAATCTATAGAGCCCCAATTTGCTCTTTATGATGTCAAAAATATGAACTGAATATTTAGTTTTAAATTCATGAGAAAAACTAAATCGAAACCTTTGAGTCCCACCAAATCGGAGAGCTCTCAAAGTGTTCAAGGTTTCCCAAGCCCCCAGCAGTTCCAACTTAATATATTCATGGCTCTTGGCAGTGTCATCCATCGGCCACTTAGCCGATTCCTCATTATCATCATCAATTCCAACCTCCTTACGCTTGCTGCCCACTGATTTCTTTGTTCCCTTGTCTGCATTTTTTTGATTTACATTGTCTAGCTATTCTCTTCCAGGTCCGTAATCTAGATTCTAATTCTTTAGGAGATTTATTTCTCTCCCCTATTTTATCGTATTTTGGGTAGTTGATAGTAGCATCAACTAGTCCAGGTCTAATATCATAAGGCTTGTCCACATCTATACAAGGCACCAATAGTCCCTTGAACTAGACCCGGTTTTCGTATTTTCTTTGGGTTCTAAATCAGTCCCTATAATTTGCTCCTTTGCCAAAGTCCCCCCTTTGAATACCTCATTTACTTCCAATCGAATAACCGTTTCCTTGCCCTTATCTCCCTTATCCCTAATAATATTTGCTCTTGCTTGACCACTAGAATTTTCTCCCCTTAATCTTGAAAATATATTGTCGTTATCAAAGGCTTCCTTATTTCTTTATTTAGTTACCTCAAAATTCATTGTTTATGATTCAAACATTTTGGTTCTTCCTTGTGATTCTTAGCTCAATAATTTCTCTGACGCTACATTGTCTGAACCTTATTGCCAGACCACCAAGTTTTTCTGTAACTTTATCTCACTTTTTTGTTATTCCCTAATAGATTGTAGCTGTGGTCCATACTGAGATATTCCATTACAACTCTTTGAAAGCTCTTTGCATTCCCTCTCCCCATGATCTAATCTTCCACAATTGTAATATAAATTGTGGAGCCATTCATAGTGAAACGACACACAAAACTAATTATTTTTCAAGCCATTAAGCAACATGCCTCTTTTCAAAGGCCTTGTAATATCAATTGACACCCCGATTCATAGAAATTCTCTGCACACGACACCATCCGGAGTGGTATCAACATCTAGACATATACCCATCTTGTTTCCTACGATTTCTCACGTCTTCTTGTCCATATGATTGAAGGAAGATCATAGACTTGTATCCAAAAGGGCTAAATAGAGCTCCATCAGAAGTTTGTACATCTCCATTATAGTCTTGCAAGATTAAGAGATGTTTGTTAAAAGACCACGGACGATCTTCAAGAACTCTTCTTTTATCACTTGCATGATTGAAGTGAAACAACAACATACTCTGACCTACACCTTTTAAATCCATACCCTAGATCACTCTACGTACCTGAGACATTGTAGTATGTAAGCTCAAAGTTATATGGTTTCTTGGTAAAAAGATGATCGAGGAAGTAGAATAGACTTTTAACTTGGATCGCCTTGTTGACAGACCTCCCAATATTCACCTCCTCCAACTCTTCCTCTGTAAGTGTAAGCTTATACTACAGAAGCAGAACCTCATCATCCACTGTCGCCATAGCTCAGCATCAATATCCTAAATCTGCAAAGAAATCCTAAGAAGGTCACCCCAACTTGCACGGATGAGAGAGAGGATGTGATGCCCTTGGGTTCACACAAGGCAGCAGTCCAAGGTGAATCCAAGGATGGCTAACCTATTATGCACCCATACAGTGCATTAACTCATTTCACCAATCACAGTAATATCCTTTAGTGGAATTAAAAAAAGTGTAGATACAAAACAGGCAAAAGAATATGATAGTAGTGTAATGAACATGATAAATACAGAAGGGATAGCCAAATAATAATATCATGTCTCAAATGAACAAAATAAAATATAACTAAAACGGGAACAAGTGTAATATGTCTCAATACATCGAGTCAAATGAAGTATCACTAAGGCACTCAGCATTTTACAAAAATGAAATACAAACTCTAATGTCCGAATTAAAATACAAAAGTACAGTGGAGCCTCTAATGGTAAAATCATGCGACGGTGACTATACTAGAACTCTGTCATACTACGGCTCTCCAAAACTCTGAGCTGCCTGAAAAAAATTTAAATTAAAAAGAGAAACAATACGAGCGTCAGAGTGCTACAGCAAGATCATCTCCATCCGCTTCCAAGAGAAGGGTTACTAGATGAAGTGGATACTCTACCTATCAAGCATAGTCTACCTAGATCATTTCCCCATATCTAATGGAAAACAATAATTAGAAACCCACAACACGAGATGGGTGCGTCAAGCAAAATAATTCAAATAAGAAAACTCTCATGTATATACCATATGTTTCAAATTGTGAATTGCTAATCATCGATCCCAACTAAGAAGCAAAAGAGAAGCAGTACATGAAAGTAAAACTACAACTCTAAACGTCAAACATGATGAGTCATATCAAAACTCAGAGTACCCTAGGATAGTTGGCACAAACATAAAGAATATCATACATCATAATCATCTCCATAGAACAGGCTATACATGTCAAATATCCAAACGATACTCCACTCTCGGGTGCTCTAGCATGGGAGCAATAATGCAAAACTGTATATATATATATAGACACACACACACACATGAAATAACGGTACTCTTGTAAGGTACTCACAATATCATGTGGTAACAACATTCTTACTCAATCTTATTGTGGAGATAGGTAAATCTCCCTATTCTGGAATGATGCATCCAGATGATCGTACAACGGAGTGTAGGCATATCAGCCCAATCCGGAAACCCCGATCATCTTCGAGTATGGTACAGCTATGGTCTCATTGCGGAAAACGCCCAACTCTAAGTGTGGTACAGGTGCGGTCTCATTGTGGGAAAACTACTCATCACTTAGCATCCACCACTGATGGATTATGCATTTTATGTGTTATTCCAACACTATCAACTTAAACATGTGTTACCGCTCAAACCAAATGTATATTCAACATTCGCGCATGTGTACCGATGTGCGGATCCAAAACTTGTGCTCACGATCACCTCATGTGTAGAATAAACGGCAAACAGTATATTATAATGTGTATATATCTTTTATCTCAAGTGTAATCAACTCCACACTTGTCATAATCCCTTTCGGGATACTCATATGTGTGCAACCGATATTATACTTGTGTATTCGTGAATTTACATGCAAAGGAGTGCGGCTCGAACCCCGTTTTACAAATTTCAACCAGATGCAAGACAAAAAATTATCATTAACCCTAATGAACATGATGATGCTTCTAATATAAATATTAAGTAAAAACGTTAGATCTATCATGGGTTAAAGATCTATTATCAAAAATCTACCTTTTATCACATGTAACTATGAATAAACATGCAAAATATTGATTTAAACATATTAAATCTTTAAATTACTAAGGGTGCAAGTTTGGATGAATATGATCTTGCCTCAGGGTGCTGTTGAACTCCTCAACCACGTGTATGCAAGAGTCCTCTTCAACGACGATCATCAAGCTCCGTCTTCTTCTCGACAAATGGCTCAAAACTCTCTTAAATCTCATAAACTAGGGCTAGAGTTTGAGGAGGAAGGTGGCTGCTGTTCTCACGAATTATATTATCTGAAAATAGGGTTTTAACGAGTATATATAGGGGTATAAATAATTGTGTTCGGAAATAAAACAAAACCAACCCGAAACCTGAAAGAATTCTGAAAACAGCCCGATTAAACGACTAATGCCTTCATTAGTCGACTAACGACTTACTAGTTGACTACTCAGAGTAGTAGTCGACTACTAAAAACTCAATTTCAGGTTTGTGCATGATTTCGTGCATGTTTCTCATCTATATTCACATATATACATTGGATTGATCTCAAATCAATCCCTAGCATACTCAAACATCAAAATATGTTATTTATAAACATATAACATATTTATTACTATTCATCACAATTTATTCAATCTTTTGGGGTTTTACATTCTTCCCCCCTTAAAAGAATTTTGCCCTCGAAATTCTGCAATCGTATGTTAGGGATTAATATTATGAAAAAAACACCAAGAGGAAACCCTCCCGTACACATCTCGTATCATTAATCCCCAGATATGAAACATGACAATATCTAGACTTAACCATCTCGAATGCAAATACCTTAACTCCTAACTAAGCGAAACTAGTACTTCGGACGAAAAATCCAAACAAGGAACCCCACATATATATACCATGTGTTCCGAATAATTAGGAGCTAAGTGTTAATACCCCTATTCTAGTGTTAAATATAAATATGACCATATAACCAAATCATAAATAAAATCAAATTATAATCAATCAATCAATTTACCTGCTCAAACAGGTGTGGGAAGTCGCGACGCATATCCTCTTCACGCTCCCAAGAAGCCTCCTCAGCTCCTTTTTGGTTCTATTGAATCTTGGCTAGAGGAATCACTTTGTTTCTAAGTCTTTTGTCCTCCTTGGCAAGAATGCAAACTGTGATCTCAATGGTCGTCAAATCATCATGGAGCTCAATCTCTAGCACATCCAATACTCGTTGCTGCTCTTTGTCGCGTAAATACTTCTTGAGCATCGAATCATGGAAAGCATCGTGTATGCTCGACATCGATGCTGGAAGATCTATGTGATACAAAACGGCTCTAATGTACTCAACAATTTTGAATGGACCAATATACCTTGGGCCAAGATTTCCATGTATGCCAAATCGCTGAACTCCCTTCATCGGCGATACTTTCAACAAAACATAGTCCCCAACCTGGAACTCTAACGGTCATCTCCTATGATCTACATAGATCTTATGTCTACTTTGCACTGTAAGAATGTACTCCCGAATTATTGCTACCTTCTCTGTTGTCTGTCTTATGAGTTCTGGTCCAAGCAATAAACCGTCCTCTGGTCCCAGCCCAACAAATAGGTGATCTACAAGGTTTCTCGTACAGCGCTTTATAAGGTGTTATGCCAATAGTCGCTTGATAACTGTTGATATAAACAAGCTCAATCAATGGAATGTGATCCTCCCAACTACCCAGGAAATCAATAACGCACGCCCGCAATATATCCTCTAATACTTGGTTGACTCTCTTCGTCTGTTCATCTGTCTGCGGATGGAACTCTGTAGGTGGAACACACTAGAATACGACAACTTGCAATCGAAAGAATTTTGGAAGCTCCTCCAGAAATATGAAGTGAAAATTGAACCTCGGTCTGATACAATCGTCTCTGATGATCCATGAATAGCTTGAATTGTACTTCGTATAAGTAATGTCTACGTGTCTCTAGTGCGAAGATCACTACTACTAGCTCCAAGTTGTGCGTGGGATAATTATGTTCATGCATCTTCAAGTGTCACAAAATATAAGCCACTACTTTGTGGATCTGTATCAAAACACCTCCTAGACTCGCTAACGACGCATCCGTGTAGAACACAAATATTTTATCACTGCTCGAAATAGTCAATACTGGCGTTGTAGTCAACTTATCCTTTAAAGTCCCAAAGGCATCCTAGCACTCTTTACCCCAAACAAATGTTACACTCTTCTTTGTTAAGGTGTGTAAGTGGCGTCGCAATCTTCAAGAAGTACTGAATGAACTTCCTGTAATAGCCGACCAAACCTAAGAAACTATGAATCTCTATAACTGTCTTTGGTGGCTCCCAATCAAGTGTTGCTTTCACTTTAGTTAGATCCACTATAATGACCTCTTTGCTGATAATATAGCCAAAAATCTGACCTTAGATAGCCAAAACTAGCATTTGCTGAACTTGGCGTATAACTGATGCTCCTACGAAGTCTATAATACCAAACGAAGATGCTGCTCGTACTCTACCTCCAATCTCAAACAGATAAGGATATTATCGATAAAACAACCACAAATTAGTCCAAACATAGACAAAAAATCTGGTTTACCAAATCCATGAATATTGCTGGTGCATTGATCAGCCCAAAATGGCATGACAAGAAACTTTAAAGATGAGTATAGAGTCAGAAAGGCGATTTTGGAAATATTCATTTCCTGCACTCGCAACTAAAAATAACCAGAATAAAGATCAATCTTCAAGAAATGTTATGCTCCCCGAAGCTAGTCGAATAAGTCATAAATCCTTGATAGTGGATACCTGATTTGGGAAGTGACCTTATTCAACTCACAATAATTTATACATAATCGCATGCTACCGTCCTTCTTCTTCACGAAGAAGACCGATGCTCTCATGAAAATGACTCTGATAAATAAAACCTTGAGTTAATAACTCATCTAGCTGAGTCTATAGCTCCCTCATTTCAGTAGGTTCCATACGATAGGGTGCTTAGGATATCAGTATTGTGCCTAGCTGTAACTCGATGCAGGACTCAACCTCTCTCACTAGAGGTAATCTAGGTATGTCCTAAAAGACAACCTGATACTCTGAGATGACTCCAGTCTTATTCAAATCTGCACCCCGATCTCGTATCATCACCTCCTTGACATATGTCAGAAATGACTATGTATTCTGGTTACCCTATAAGGTTGCTACTATCTATTCAACCCATCGAATGCTCATAAGCTGACTATCTTTGTGAAACAGTCTATACTAACGTGGTAGGATGATAACACATCCATACCAAGAATAATATCAAACTCGGACATTCGCAGGACAATCAAATCGACCATGGACTCATACTCATCTAAACCGACGACACATCTCCTATAGATACTCTCTAAGAGAGATACCTCTCCCAAAGGAGTAGAAACTGATAATAGAACACCTAAAGGTTGTGCTAAAAGCTAAAGTCTAATCATGACATCATGATAGATAGAAGAATATGAAGCTTCTGAATCAACAAGATCCGAGTTGGAAAGAAAATCACTAAGAAATCTCCGCTCGCACCATGATCACGTGGTACGACTGTATAAACCCTACCGGTGGCTTGCGATTGCTATGATGATGGCGGAGGAACATATAGGACTGTCTATCCCTCAAGAACCTCCTGGATGGCATGAATCTGGCCTACTAGCCCCTCAATCCTCGAGACGGCTAGAGGTGTCTCAAATCCTCTGCTGCTGGGCGTAACTATGGCCCTGAGACTACTGACTCTGACCTCTGACATACTGGCCTCCTGCTAGTGTACTACGACAATCCTTCATTTTATGTTCGATCTTATTACAATTGTAACATGTACGCCAAATTCTGCGCTGCTGCGGCACTCTCGAATCATGTTGTAGGTTGGCGCTTTTCTTATGTTGTCCTTGTTGCTGGCGGTAAAAATCCTTACCCCGCTGCTGGGGCTCTCTAGATTCCGTAATAGGTCTATTATCCTTTCTATTGTCACTATGCTGCTCATGATTCCATAATTAACTACAGGTATATCTCGCTGCTTTAATCGGACTAGTTCTATTGCTTGTCAAAGAAACAAACAAAATTCTCCCAAATAAGTGGTATTTGCTTATCCCGAAAAAATTCTGAAGTCGGTACCATCCTCTGGTGCTATCCTATGGTGATATCCTCTATGCTGAATACATCTAACTCTGCTCTAGTACTGAGTTGACGTTAAGAAATTTTCACATATTTTTTCTATTTATAGGCTGCACATGAATCTGGTGTGCCCTGAAACTATGATGCTCTCAGTGTCTGATGTCTTTCTTATTCTTATAAAGCCAAGCCTCCTGCTCTGCGGCTCCATCAATAGCTGGTTGTGATGATGGTAAAATCATTGGTATTACCTCTTCAATAGGCATGACTGGTACAACTGGTGGTGAAACTCCAGAAAATATAATGTGGCTCATTACTCACTCCTCGAGTATTGCTAGTCTCTGCTTCTGCAATCAGTTTTACCGAATCAATCAGATACTGTAGAGCCTGCTACGACTCGGGCTCTTCTTACTCAGCTCTTCGGGTACGAGTTTTATCTCGACCGCATCCTCGTCTCGACATTTATAATATCAAGAGGAGAGCTTAGTAGGCACAGTAAATGAGGTCGCAAACATATATACATAATAAAACGTATCACATAGTATTCATGTAAATACTTTTCAATCAAAGTAAGGTAGTCATAAAAAAAATTCGTAATGTTTGAGGTCTACGTATTACGTCCTCACTCATTCTAGGCATTCCTAGCGGACTCTATGCATGAATCCTAGGAAGTCTATCCTAGCTCCACGACTCGATACAGGACGATTATAAGAATACTGGAACTAGAACTCTGATACCAACTGTGACACCCCTGGGTTCACATAAGGCTACAGCCCAAGGTGGATCCTAGGATGTCAAACCTGTCATGCACCCACATAGTGCATTAACTTATTTCACCAATCACAGTAATATCCTCTAGTGGAATAAAAAAGAATTGTAAGTATAAAACATACAAAAGAATATGATAGTAGTGCAATGAACATGATAAATACAGAAGAGATAGCAAAATAATAATATCATTTCTCAAATGACCAAAAAAATAACTAAAACGAGAACAAGTGTAATATGTCTCAATACACCGAGTCAAATAAAGTATCACAAAGGCACTCGGCCTTTACAAAAATGAAATACAAACTCTAATGTCTGAATGAAAATATAAAACTATAGTGGAGCCTCTAATGGTAAAATCATACGACGACGACTATGCAAAAACTCCGTCATCCTGCGGCTCTCCAAAACTCTGAGCTGCCTAAAAAGAAATTAAAAACAAAAAGAGAAATAATACGAGCGTCAAAGCGCTACAGCAAGATCACCTCCATCTGTCCCCAGGATAAGGGCTAGTAGATAAAGTGGGGACTCTACCAATTAAGCATAATCTACCTAGATCATTTTTTCTGTATCTTATAAAAAATAATAATTAGAAACCTACAACACGAGAATAGTACGTCGAGCGAAATAATCTAAATAAAGAAATCCTCATGTATATACCATATGTCTCATATTGTGAATCGCTAATCATTGATCTCAACTAAGAATTAAAGAGAAGAAGTACATGAAAATAAAACTACAACTCCAAACGTCAAACATGATGAGCCATATCAAAACTCAGACTACCCTCGAATAGTTGGCACAAACATAAGGAATACCATCCAACATAATCATCTCCATAGAATAGGCCATACGTGCCAAATATCCAAGTGATACCCTACTCTCGGGTACCCTAGCATAGGAGCAATAATGTAATAGACTACCCTCGAATAGTTGGCACAAACATAAGGAATACCATCCAACATAATCATCTCCATAGAATAGGCCATACGTGCCAAATATCCAAGTGATACCCTACTCTCGGGTACCCTAGCATAGGAGCAATAATGTAATAGACTACCCTCGAATAGTTGGCACAAACATAAGGAATACCATCCAACATAATCATCTCCATAGAATAGGCCATACGTGCCAAATATCCAAGTGATACCCTACTCTCGGGTACCCTAGCATAGGAGCAATAATGTAATA
>NC_033796.1:77800360-77890284 GCF_001876935.1 Asparagus officinalis
TGTGTGTATATATATATGTGTGTGTGTGTGTGTGTGTGTGTGTGTGTGTGTATACATGAAATAACGATACCTTTGTAAGGTACTTCACAATATCATGTGGTAGCAACATCCTTACTCAATCGTTCTGCGAAGATAGGTAAATCATCCTATATATATATGTGTGTGTGTGTGTGTGTGTGTGTGTGTGTGTGTATACATGAAATAACGATACCTTTGTAAGGTACTTCACAATATCATGTGGTAGCAACATCCTTACTCAATCGTTCTGCGAAGATAGGTAAATCATCCTATTCTGGAATGATGCATCCAGATGATCGTACAACGGAGTGTAGGCATATCAGCCCAATCCGGAAACCCCGATCATCTTCGAGTATGGTACAGCTATGGTCTCATTGCGGAAAACGCCCAACTCTAAGTGTGGTACAGGTGCGGTCTCATTGTGGGAAAACTACTCATCACTTAGCATCCACCACTGATGGATTATGCATTTTATGTGTTATTCCAACACTATCAACTTAAACATGTGTTACCGCTCAAACCAAACGTATATTCAACATTCGCGCACGTGTAGCGATGTGCGGATCCAAAACTTGTGCTCACGATCACCTCATGTGTAGAATAAACGGCAAATAGTGTATTATAATGTGTATATATCTTTTATCTCAAGTGTAATCAACTCCACACTTGTCATAATCCCCTTCGGGATACTCATATGTGTGCAACCGATATTATACTTGTGTATTCATGAATTTACATGCGAAGGAGTGCGGCTCGAACCCCGTTTTAACAAATCTCAACCAGATGCAAGACAAAAAGTTATCATTAAGCCTAATGATCATGATCATGCTTCTAATATAAACAGCAAGTAAAAACGTTAGATCTATCATGGGTTAAAGATCTATTATCAAAAATCTACCTTTTATCACATGTAACTATGAATAAACATGTAAAACATTGATTTAAACACATTAAATCTTTAAATTACTAAGGGTGTAGGTTTGGATGAAGATGGCATTGCCTTAGGGTGCTGTTGAACTCCTCAACCACGTGTATGCAAGATTCCTCTTCAACCACGATCATCAAGCTTCGTCTTCTTCTCGACAAATGCCTCAAAACTCTCCCAAATCTCACAAACTAGGGCTAGGGTTTGAGAAGGAAATTGGCTGCTGTTCTCACGAATTATATTCTCTAAAAATAGGGTTTTAATGAGTATATATAGGGGTATAAATAATTGGCTTCGAAAATAAAACAAAACCAACCTGAAACCTGAAAGAATTCTGGAAACAGCCCGATTAGTCGACTAATGCCTTCATTAGTCGACTAACGACTTACTAGTTAACTACTCTGAGTTGTAGTCGACTACTAACAACTCAATTTCAAGTTTGTGCATGATTTCGTGCATGTTTCTCATCTATATTTACATATATACATTGGATTGATCTCAAATCAATCCCTAGCATACTCAAACATCAAAATATGTTATTTATAACCATATATTATATTTATTACTATTTATCATAATTTATTCAAACTTTTGAGGTTTTACAGAGGAAACCCATGAAAACCCTAGAGCTTTCGAGGTAGTTTAACTCTTTATACTAATGTTGAGTTTAAGTGTTACTTTAAAATCTATAAAGATTTTAACACTTAAAATTTAAAGTTAACACTCAAAAATTGAAAGATAACACTCGAAATTTAAAGTTAATACTAAAAAATGATAATCTAAGCCAAATGAGATGTCCTTTAAGTGATACAATTATGGTTGACGAAAAAAGGAAAAACGACAAGAGAGATGTCATGATAGTGAAAAACCTTAATTGTTAGTTCAGCTTAGACCTCACATGTTAACTTTAAAGCTTACATATTAACTGTAAAGCTTACTAGTTAACTTATAAAGTTTCAGTGTTAACTATAACCATTGGGTGTTAAGTTTAACTATTAGATATTAGGTTTGACTATTATGTGTTAACTTCGGTGTGATTTTAGAAAATGACTCATTTAAGCAAAAATAGCGGTCCTTGAACTATACACGGTGGCGCTTCCAGAACAGAGGAGAAGAGAGGAGAGGATAGAAAGATAGAGATGAAACGAAGGAAGAAGGAGAGACAAAGTGGAAAGGTAAGTGGAGGAAGGAGGAGGAAGGAGAAGATGAGAAGAGAAGAGAGAGTGGAGGATGAGAGATAAGAATAGAGTTTAGGTGAAGAAGAGATGGAAGAGAGAATGAAGTTGGTACGGAGAATAGAGGAAGGAGATGAGTATAAGAGAAAGAAGGGTGGGGGTGGGGTTGGGAGGATGGAGGTAGAGTGAAAATGTGGGAATGACCGAAAATAGGAGGGAGGAGAGAGGAGATGGAATAGAGGAAAATTTTTAACATTAGGAGGCAAGGATCAGAAGAACTAGAAGAAAGGGGTACTTTCGGGATAAGAAAAGAAGGTGAAAGAAAGAAAAGTTAGAAAAAAGGGTTTGGACATATTTGACTTTGGTAATGGGTTAGCTTGCATGTATATTCTTGAAAGGGGCCTTGACCCATACTTTCCCCTTTTTTTTTTGAGTTAGACATTCAGTACTATAATTACTTAATGAATTTTTTTATTCTTTTCAAACATTTTAAATTTTGTCATTTCTACAATTTCTTTGCAAGTTAGCTTGCTTATCCATAATTACTCGTGGGGTCATTTGGAAGGATCTCTCATCTTAATTACACAATAAAACCATATCTTTATTTTCTTGGTGTTATTTGGAGGGATCTCTCATCTTAATTACACAATAAAACCATATTTTTTATTTTCAATAAGATTCCTAATAAACCAAGAAGAAGAAGACAGACATCAGACCTTTGGCTTGACTAGAACACCTACGATAATAATCTCCATTTTCTCCTAAAAAAAATTTCTCGATCCAACAACTCCATCTTGACTCTCTCCTTCCAACACTCGAAGAGATTCAATACATTCCCTTAATCTCCCTCACTTGTCCTCTGATTTCAGAGCTCTGGGATCTTGTTTACTCAAAAAACTACCCAAAAGAGACGTTTTCCCCCCGATATGTGCTTGAATTCTTAAAAATTCGAAGATGATCGGGAGAAAATCAGCCATGGGAGGCAAAGCTTCCCCATTTTTCCTCATCATCTTGTCTCTAGGCTTCTTCGTTGCGACCTACAATCTAGTAACCCTAGTGATCCACAATCTGAACCAAGAATCGTCAAAGGAGCTGATGGGAGCTAGGGTTTCCGGCCGAAAAATCGATATCTCTGAGGGATCGAAGAGGTCGGGCCCGAGGAGGCCGTTCCACGTGGCGCTGACTGCGACGGACGCGGCGTATAGCAAGTGGCAGTGCAGGATAATGTACTACTGGTATAAGAAGATGAAGGAGGAGGAGGGGTCGGAGATGGGTGGTTTTACGAGGATTTTGCACTCAGGGAACCCTGATGAGTTGATCGGGGAAATCCCTACTGTTGTTGTTAACCCTCTCCCCAGCGGAATGGATCGGGTGAGAATTATTCTAATTTTCTCTTGATCACTAGGGGAGCGTTTGGCAACCACGCCGTTTTTATCTTTTTTTTTTCAAAAAAACAATGAAACGCGTTTGGCAATCAGAGTGTTTTTTTGACTTGACCCTTTACAAAATTCAAAAAATAAACAGTTTTCTCAAAACACCAAAAATGTGTTTTGAGATTCCGTTTTTTCATCTAAGCCGCCGCCGCCCGCCTACCGCTATATAAATAATAACTATAAATGGTGTTTTCAAAACATGTTTGAAAAAAACATCATGACATGGTGTTTTTCTACAAAAACACTACACTAATATCACTTTGATTACCAAACACATCCTAGACTATTATAAGTTTCATAATGCATTTTGATACGATGTGCGATCAATAAGGTAGATAGCGTAACCCCTCGTACCCGTTATTTAGTATTATTTTGTAATTGTCCGGAGGTTACACTTTACCCCTGGGGTTGATAGGGGGGAAATTCATGAGGGTTCTGCACTTCTTTTAATCATTAGAGTATTATATGTTTTAATAATGCGATGTTATCTGTATAAATTTATCGTCTTTTTTGACAAATATACTGCATAAGTAGTAAGGTAGACATGTTAAATCCTTACACCCGTTAACTAATTCCTATTGCATGCACCTATTGTCGATAAAATTGGTACCACAAAGCAGGGAACCAGTGGCGGGTTTAAACCTTACCAAGGTTATGTTATTGGTACGTGTTCAATTTTCATTATAATAGTATGTGTTTCATGTTTAGCTTACATGAACATGGAAGACTTTGCTATATGTCATTGTGTTAATCTTCTGCATGCTCAGAGTTTGTGGGATGAGGATCAAATTTCAATATGTATGTAATTTTACCTTGTTGTAGGTGGATGTTCCTCAAGTCCTTGCATACTTTCCTCTTAGTCTATGCACCTTGTCTACTTGTTTATAAACATGGTTGGATATTCTGCAGTCTGATTGGCAACCAATATGATATATTTCTTGTCTTTAACGATAAATGAACTTCTAAAATATAGGTACATCATATAAACAGCTTGACATGAAATCTGTGTCAAATGATTCCTATGGAATCATGGGTCTACAGTTTGTCAATTAGAATTTCATTTAGTGGAATCCAAGTTTATACTTTTGAGTTAACTAGTATCAATGCATATTGGTAAAATATTCTAAATTACATGTATATTGCATTATAATTATCAAATTATCATCATAGAAACAGATAGTTTGACACTATAGCATCTGGCCCCTCTAATACAAAGTAGGTCTCGTTGTGGCAAACATGATCTTAAAACCAACAAGTAGAAGTTTTATTTGAAGAGCGGACTTGCTCATAAAATTTTATCATCCTCAGTTGAATAAGAATGCCAATCACAAAGTTATAGAGTAAAGTCTAGGTTTTTTAGGGAATCACCCCTAACTGAGGCCCTATTTCATGTTACCACCCTTCATTACTCAAAATTCAGAAAGCCACCCTTATATACCATTCTGTTAACATATAACCATGCATGATCTTTTCCATCCAAAATTTTATAGTTTGACAGTTTCACCCCTACATAAGTTTGATTTTCTTGGACTTTTAGGTAACAAAGTTAAATTTTGTTGAATTTTAGGGTATTTTTTGGGCAAAAAAAATAATCTTGGGGTATCAAAGTGAAAATAAAGTGACCTTGGGGTATTTTCGGCAAAAAGGTACTTTAGGGTATAAATGCTAAAAAAATAATTTGAGGTATTTAACTGTGACAAAATCAAACTTATGTAGGGGTAAATGGTCAAACTGTTGTGTTTTGGATGGAATTGGATGGAAAAGGGCATGGGTGTTCTATGTTAATTAAATGGTAGATAGGGGTGTTTTTTTCAAATTTGGATAATTAAGGGTGGTAACACAAAATAGAACATAAGTTACGGGTGGCTACCTGAAAAACCCTAAAATTTATTATTGTTCTTTGGATAAGAGATGTCTGTCATCTTATGAAAGCATAATGGAATCCAATCAAAGTTTCTTTTTATTTCATTTAATATCATCAATACAACTCCTCTGCCTTCTTCATTTCTGAGTTAATAATGCTCCATGAAAATATTGGCCAAATTTATGGTCATAACTGTCAATTTGGAGTTAGTGTAAATTTTTAGCATCCGCACAAATAGAAAACATGCACGGATACCAAACAGTTCTGCGAGATAACCTTTTCGTTGTGCTGTATCATCTATTTGAAGGACATCTTGTCTACGACTCTAGAGCATATAGTCAGGAAGTATTTTTCTGTATATAACTGCATTGACCTAAGATACATAATTAATTTAGCTATGCAGTACAAAAGTATGTTTTATTTCAATCTAGTAAATTGTAATCTCAAAACTGGACTTCTTGTTTGTTAGTGATGTAACAAAACTATTATTTATTTGATCACTGTAAATTATAGTCTCTTGTTTTAACCTTGCTCCTGTATGTTTGGCTAAAACAGTTAACTTACTAAAACTCTCATGCCTCTTAGCTATCTTCATTCTAGTTTTATCAAGCAAATATTAACATTAAATATCGTTCTTTATGGATTTTAACAAATGGTTTCATATTACATTTGGATACTTCCCTAGGGTTATATTGTCTTGAATAGACCATGGGCATTTGTACAATGGCTGGAGAAAACAGAAATTGCGGAAGAGTGAGTATGGTTGTTCCCAAACTGCTTCTTTCTTATTTCCTTTATATGCAGTAAATTCATTGTCTTGTATGCCTTATTATGCAGCTATATACTAATGGCAGAACCAGATCACATCTTTGTAAATCCTTTACCAAACTTGGCGCGAGGAGGTTATCCAGCAGCATTTCCATTTTTCTACATCAAACCCTCTGAAAATGAAAAGATCATACGGAAGTTTTACCCTGAAGATAAGGGTCCTGTGACTGATGTGGACCCTATTGGCAACTCTCCTGTTATAATTCAAAAGGTAGATATCATTTTGCTTATGTGCCTTCTTGGGATTTAATGATTTTCTGTGGCATTTGTTAAAAAAGAGTTTAAAATATACCAAATTACTGAGAGAATGATTATGTCTTGCTAATAAACCTCAAGAGTGATTTTTCTTATTCTTTACATGTATGTGATTTTTGATAGAACTTTTATATTTGAAACTCTTAAGTGTTTTCTCACGTAAATTGTTTCCTCGCTTGAATTATGGGGCATATTACATTGCACGTATGTAGTCCCAGCTTGAAAAAGTTGCTCCTACATGGATGAATGTCTCACTCAAAATGAAAGATGATCCAGAGACAGATAAAGCTTTTGGATGGGTACTAGAAATGTAAGATCTACTAATCTATACTTGCTTGTATCTCATTTCTATGGCAAGCACCATCTGGATGATTTTATTTAGTTCAATCCCTCCTTTTGATCTTGCTTTGAAGGTATGCATATGCTATAGCTAGCGCTTTACATGGGGTGCAACACATTCTTCGCAAAGATTTCATGATACAGGTAGTGTATGAAAATTCTTTCGTTAAATGCATTTTCTCATTACCAAATTTATCTTCGAGTATAGGTTGAAATTCTTTGATATTTATCTCAGCCTCCTTGGGACTTAAAGGTGGGGAAGACATTTATAATTCATTATACTTATGGATGTGACTACTCATTAAAGGTAACTACATACTTCTATTCATATGTACCATGTAGCATCTGAGTTTCAATATCTGGGGTGTTTAATATTTGCATATACTATCGTTTGATTTACTTGTCATGTTTCCAGCACCTCACCTTTCCCCTCTCCCTCCCTCCCTCTCTCGCTAAGGTCAGGAGAACGTAATCACTCTACTCATGGATGGCATAGTTCATTAATGATTAATACATTCTCCAATCAATATGTATTACTATGCATATGTTTCCTTATAAGAACAGTTTCCTGTTTATGTGTAACATCTGCCAACATGTTTTTGAACCGAAATATTCACATATCCCAAGCACATATACGTTTTGCGGTGCATGATCCTGGTACCCAATGTTGACACTCTTATGCATACTTTTAACATTAATCAGGGCGAGCTAACTTATGGAAAAATTGGTGAATGGCGCTTTGACAAAAGATCATATCTTCGCGGTCCACCGCCAAGAAATCTTTCCTTACCCCCAGCTGGGGTTCCTGAAAGTGTGGTATGTACTTCACTTTCTGCATGCTCGAATAATTTTGAACTACATCAAGATTCTTTTTTTCATCATTGGGTAAAAAATTGTCTTTTTTATTTGTTTATTTTTTTTACTTATATGAGCTTTGTAAAATGATCCGCATGCTTGTGCTCTATTTCTAGGTTATCTTATAATTATTTTCTTTCCTCTCTTTGTTGTTTCAATCTGTTGAGCTATGCAATTTCTGATCTTTTGCTATTTATTCACAGGATCATTAAATGTAAATTAGCTATAAGTATACTGTTCGTTGCATGTAGTTTACAATTTTGATATCGCAATTTTGGGGACAATTGGTACTTGGTCTGAAGTTCCAACACATTATTTATTCTTAAACAATAATGTGTTTTTCCATGTACTTGCTTGGTAATTGATTAGATATGTAGACTTCAAAAGTTTTGTATCATGAAGTACTAACACATCCAGTCCGTATATCCCTGTAGGACTTTTCATGTAATTTGAAGGTTGTGTTTGTGTCATCATCTAAAGAAAATTTTGGAATGAAATATGCTACACTATTCTGAACCTCAGTGAGTAAAAAAAGAAAGGTCCCTATTTGTTGGGTGCTCATTTGTTTGGCATGATGCAATGTGATGAGAGGAAAAATAGAAGAGAAAGGATGATAGGCATAGAAACACCATGGGCCTAACAAAAGCTTTCCTTTTGGGTCAGTACAGTTGCAGAGTGACCATAGTGATGTTGAAAAAGATGGCTGTCAAAAGTCCCTACTCCTACGCCAAAACTCCAATGTTGTGAGGGTTGAGCTTTATAATTTTACTCTAGGTCTCTAACTTACCCACCAGGTTAAGTGCCCTTTCATGGGCCAAAATTTGGACTCACATAGCTATCTTTTTCATAATATGCTCTAGTAGTTCATGGCTAGTACGATTTGAACATGAATTGCCCTTGTGTCATGTTTTAAGTCTCTTCCACTGCACCAAAACCCTGAAGTTATGGAGAGGCTGAGGATTAAAGTTTCATACTTTAACAATGGCATCTGGTTGGTTAAAAATAGAACTGTTGGAAATGATAACAGGCAAATGTCAACAGATTTTGGCGATGAGCTTTATTGGATTGGACATCAAAATCATGTGTTGAATAAATGGAAGTGGCTCGGGGTTTACTCCATTGATTTCTGCTTGGACTTGTCATCAGTTAATATGGTTCAATTAGACTTACCTTCAAACTGACTTGCTTTTTTGTGCTAGATCAATGACAATTGGTGTCAAATAAGCTGGAACTAGTTTAATTTGTTCTTCTTTGACAGTAGAAGAAGCCTGCGGTTAAATTGCAACGGCTAGAACATTGCTGACATGGTTGGAGTTAGTTATAACAAGACTAACTTAGCGGTGAGAATGGCTTGAAGTAGTTCCTGCCCATATTGTTCCATAAGAATATGAGACACACTTAATCTTTGCATAGATTGTTCTAGGTTCATAAAACTATGGTTAGGAGTACAGGCAATGATAGAAGAGAGCGCAATAGAAGAGAGCACGAGGAAAATGAGACAAAAGGGTGATTCGACTTCTCTAAGGCTAGAAAATGCAGTCTAGAAGAAGAGGAAGAATAGAAAATAGAAGAGACAGAAAAAAGATGAAAGGCCTCAACTTTATAACTGGTGGTGGAAACGAACCAAACAAATAGTTCATTATATGTGAATTTCAAGTTGTATGATCTTGATTCTCATGATCACAACATCCATTTAAATAATTTGGAGCAATTATTAAATATCAGGTCAATTTTTAAGTGTGAATATCAAGATTGGATGATCATGGCCTATTTTTATGGAATTGAAATATCACGACCTATTTTTACAAAATTGAATAATTATGACCTATTTTTATTGTGTAATGATGGAGGTTATAATTCATATTAATTATTTAATAACTATACAAATATTGTTAGTTCATTTGAAAATTTTGGCTACTTGATGAGAGTACTAGATAAAAAGGAAAATACGCATAAATTAGTCCTCTCGCTATCCATAGAGAGTGACACGAAACCATCAAGAAATTGTCGTACTATTCAGAAAGGGGCTGAGAAAGTGATGGGAAACGGATTCTGATTGAATTTGAAGTTAAAAAAATGCTATTGGAAAGATTCAATAATCTGCAAAAGATGAATAAATAGTGCTGGTGAACAGTAATCCCTTGAAAAATATCAGCTCAACAATAACTAAAATATAAGATAAAAAATAACAAATAAATTATGATAGACCGTAATCACTCATAGTATCTAACGTATAAAACAATGCTTCACGCCTAGCAGCTCGTGCTTCAAAGTTAGATTTCTCAAACTCATATATTTTCATTATTTAGTGTCAGTGTTGTAAAAAGTGGGCAATACGTCGCTATAACGCCACGAATAGCGGTCGCTGGGGTTCAGCGCTACGCTTATGGGGTTCACGGCGTGCTTAAGCGGAAAAAACCGCTATTCGTTCGCATAGCGTGTAATAGCGCGTTTTAGCGCTTTAATCCGCTAAACCCGCCAAACTTTTTTCGTCGCGAACACGACCCAAACCCGACCCGTACCCAAGGTTTTAAATATCGGCCGACATATCCGACATGTCGGCCGACATATCGGTTTGAGGGCTTGACCGACACGACATGGACGTTTTCAACTCGTATATCGGTTTTCAGGGCCAAATCGGAAATATCAGGGTCATATCAAGCATATCAGCCTATTTTTTAGCTTTAAAAAATTGACCGATATGGTACTTTTTTTAGATCTGTTT
The DNA here is from genome assembly GCF_001876935.1 of Asparagus officinalis. Lineage (NCBI taxonomy): Eukaryota > Viridiplantae > Streptophyta > Magnoliopsida > Asparagales > Asparagaceae > Asparagus > Asparagus officinalis. The sequence goes on from NC_033796.1 coordinate 77,810,778, forward strand.
TTTGTTATCGGGTTTGGGTTTAGTGATAAATACCCAAACCTGTTTGATCCATTCTCATGTTTAAGGGTTCCTTATGAACCCGATAGAATTTATGAACCCAAATCCATATATTATTTACTTTTTATATGTTTAGTCTATAGAATTTATAAAGTATGCTTATATTGAATTTATGAATGCTTAGATTACATTTAGGACATGATATTATACATACGCACACTACCCGATATGGCAATCCGATATTTAGTCAATGTTCCTCGATATATCCCCGATTTCCGCTATCCGATATGGATTTCAGCCATCCAACATGAACCCGACATCCGATATTTAAAACCTTGCCCGTACCCATTATACTTAAACCCTTCCCAACTCCCGACTGCTTCTCTCAACTCCCGAACCCTATCGTGCCCTAGCCGCCTCTCCCACTCCCGAGTCCCGACCGCTTCTCTGAGTTCTCTCCCACTCCCGACTTCCGACGACGTCGACGCCGCCTCCGGTCAACGAGACTCTGACGACTTCCAGCGACCTCCACAGTTCCAGGCTCTTGCGACTTCCGATGACTGTCCTCCCTCTCCGATGATTGTCCTCTCTATCCGACGTCGACTGTCCTCTCTCTCAGACGACGACTGTCCTCTCTCTCACGGTCATCCGACGACGACTTACGACGACGACGACTTACGACGACGATGACTGTTCTCTCTCAACCCATCTCTCTCTCACTGTCTCACAGTTCATCCAGCGACTTCCAGAGAGATTGTGAGGACTCAACTCAACTTTCTCTCTCTTACTTCCTCCGGCGACAAAAGCAGAGCTGCCCTCCGGCAACATCTCCATCTCTGTTGGGCAGCAGCTTCGTCAGCAATAGAGAAAAAGGTAATCAACTAATTATGATGCTATATTTCTTGATTTTTCTTATTATTTAGGATATTTAAATATATTTATATTTGATCGTTATTTGACTTGCGCTATTTGCCGTTATTTCGCAGCAATAGCCCGAAATAAGCTTAGCGGTACCTCGCTGCGACACGCCGCGATCTGCTATTAGCAACCTTGTTCAGTGTCCTTTCCTCATAGAGGATACAACTTATTTACACCAAATATAACATCCTCACTTAAATTTTATCTAATAAAATTAAAAATATCATCCTAACCAAAATCTAACAAAAACATCTAAAAATATATAAACTCTCAAACTGCAAATTCGTACGAACTAAAATAAAATCTCCTAAATAAAGTCCAACTAAATTATCAAACAAAATCAACTGAATCTTAACTTGTCCTGAATCAGAAAGAGGAATTAGTTTGATATAAAGATGTCCTCTTCAACATCTAGTTTGAATTTCTAATCTGTTTATAAGAGTTATTTGTTTAAGATCTTGATTTATTATAGTTTGCCACTAATAAAACATTTATGTTTATGCATAGATGTTGCTTTTCTATTTTTTAATCTCTGCACTTCTTTTTCTCCTATCTTGTTTAGCTAGTTTTCAATGTTTAGTTTTGTTAAAAAATTATAATCATTCTCCATCAAGAAAGTTTATATATTTTATTTCACCACTTCGTTTGAGCAAACTCTGTTTAAAATATTCTTTCTTTTCAACTTTTTTTTTGTTTAGTTTTAATTATTTTCGTCTTTATCATTCCACTAATGCTATATTTATAACAAGATAATTTGTGATTATACCATACTAGAAAAGTTTGATTCTAAAGTCTTAACATATTAAGATTCACTATATTACTTTATCGTTACTAAAAATAAAGTCGATCCATTATTTGTTTTTGCAATTGGAAAGATGATCAAACATGCCTCATTCCACTAAAAAATTATGAGACGTTATAAACTATTAAACTTTTGTATCAATGATCAATAAAAGAAATGGGCTAAGCCCATTTATCATTGTTGTATTGTTACTTGCAACATTTGAGAATAGTAAAAAACGAATAACATGACAGAATAAATAAGCTGAAAAAGATAGAAAAACAAACTAAAAACATAATGAAAAGAAAAGGATGGAAAATGATATCCAAAAAAGAAATAAAGAATTAAGTACTTAGAAAATTCTAAGAATGAAAAAAGGAAAAAAATTAAATAGAAAAATGAGAAGGAAGAAGTTTGAGAAGAAGGGGACGGAAAAAGAAAACACATGGAAAAGTCTTGTTAAAATTAGTGTCCAACATTCTTTGTTTCAGAAAACATCCCCCCCCCCTAAAAAAATAAAATAAAATAAAATAAAACAAAAAAAAACCTGCGTTGTGCGGAACTTTGGAGGGTTTTGGACATAACCCCTCCTAAACTTTTTTTCTACCAAATCACCCCAAGTTTACGGTATTGACAGTACCCACCTCGACTCTGAGGTTTTCCTAGTGCGCACCCCCCTCCCCGTGATGTTGTTAGTGGTTTAATCTCAAATGGAGTGATTTGTCATTTTACAACGACCATTAACACTGACAGGGGTCCACTAGGAAAATCTTAATGTTGAGTGGGGTATTGTTGGATGCTCCAAAGTTCAGGGTTGTTTGGTAGGAAAAAGTATACAGGGTTTTCGTGAAATTTACCCCCACTAACTTTAAATCTTGATCTCAATCATCCATATAAAATCATTGTTTAAGGTTAAAAGTATTGGCGTATACACCATTTTTGCTAGTATAGAGAATCCAAATCCTTCAAGTAATGTCTCTTCTTTCCACGCCATCTCTTTGTCCCCTTTGCACAAAACTTACTTTGTCAGTCACACTGGGAAAAAATAGTTCATGATGTCATTAGCCATTCACAATGGAAAATTTAATTTGTTCGTAGATTTACACTTGGACAGTTTTGATGTTAAAAGAGTTCACATATGGGTTAAATTACCCAATCTGAGGTTTAATTTGTGGAAGGCTCTCCATCATATTGCCAATGCTATTGGTGTGTCTATGATTCATGAGGTGTAAATAAAAGATAATAATCCTTAGGAGATACTTATGAAGCAATATCAGTCATTGGAGTTTGAGAGGTTGCTGTTAAACTCGTTGAGGCTGTGATGGGCATATCATTTGGAGAGGACCTGCTCCAACTTTTTGTTTTAAAGGTGCATGTCAATTTCTTACTTCTCAAGGCCAAAAGGTAACGAAGTTTATTTGCAGCCAAATGAACATACCACGACACTCTTATATATTATTTATGGTTGACTTGCCAAGATAAGACTTTGACGCGAATACATTTCAGAAAGAGAAGGATTGAGGTGAGTTCTGAATATTGTTTCCGTGTTTGTGCTGATGAAAACCAGCAACCCCTCTTTTTTGAGTGCGATTTTAGCAAAACAATGTAGAACAGAATTTCTCAATGTCCAGAATGAAATAATATTTTTGGAATTGGAATAATCTTTACACCTTGGGTGCTAATTTTCCCTCTTTTTTTGGGGGGATAGTTAGTGGAAAAGATTTTAGAAAATTTTGTTTTTGTACAATATTGAGGTTTGTTTTGAGTCTGTTTGGTTGTGAGAATCTGCTTTTGAGTTTTGTCTTTTGAGGTTTTACTGTATTGCTTGGGTGCTGTGAGTAGTCAACAAGAGAGTCTGTACTTATTTGATACATTTGGTATTGAAATGAAAGCTTACCTTTCATGCCTAAAAAAAGCAGAAGAAGAAAAGTATAGAGAATAAAATAGGTTAAAAAAAGTGAAAAAAGAAAAAATATATAGGGAATGACAAAAATCAAAAAATGGAAAAGAGATGGAAGGAAGAAAGGAAAAACGGCAGAGAAGATACGGAAAGGAAAAGGTGATAGACAACATTTTCTCCTAAAAATTATATACACACACACATAATACACACGCACGCTCAACTATCCAAATAAAATTGATGACTGAGGAAAGAAGTAATGGTCTCTGCATTACTTATTGGTTTTTAAGAGGATGCAAACCCTTTGGGGAGTGGGCAGGGGAACATGTTTAGGAAGAAAAAATGAGGGAGGACCAATACCTTTCTATTTTTCAGCCTATTCTCCATTTTATAAAGGCTTCAAAATTACTAAAATTCAAATATTGAGCATTGAAGCAATTGTCATCTAGAGTCATAACAAATATTATAGTTTTTTGGCCCTGAGCATGTATGCACTTTTGCAATAGCTTGCCTAAAAACACAAATTTAAATAAAGACCCAAAAATATGGGAAAAAAGACCCTTAAGCTGGATTGTTTTCGATCCTTCGTCATATGAGCTGTGTCGTCGAGACTACTGGGGTTGGATAGAAAAGAGATAACTGGTGTAGAGATATAAACGAATCCTCCACGCCTGTTGGTATGACCTGTTTCATTTTGTAACCAAAAACATTCCCAAGTCCGAGATCCATGGTTCCAGACCTTGGCCTAGTTCTTCATTTGGACAGGGTTTGAGAAATATCTGAATGCACTTGAGTTGAAATGGCAAATATATTTATCTCAGTTTGTATAATGTAAATGTTCCCCTATTGGAGCCAGCATGATCTATGTTTAATTGTAAAATGTCCAGAAGTGTATCCATCTTTTACATTAACCAACACTCCATTTTTATAGTTGTGGGTCCTAATTAGCCTAGAATTTTCTCGAATTTTCACCATAGAAACCAAATGATCATAGATTCTGCTTAAAATCCATGTTAAATAGAAGATTAATTTGCATATGTTAATTGGTATGATGATCACTATCATCTGAGTCCCTTGCCATTAAGGATCGGCTATGGACCATTCACCATGACGGACAGGACAAAGTTCTGCAACAGTCAACTCGACATGAATCTTATCATGGTTACTTCCATATCTCCAGAGAAAGATATATAATTGGAGATTTCCATAGTTTTAGGCGACCGGTTTTCTTCATCTGCATTCTCTGGGGATGGAAGTCTGAAAGAAACTGGATTAATGATAAAGTTTCTGTTAATTCACAATGCTGATAGATGGACTACAATTGAGTAAATATGAGAAATGATGCCAATTAAGCACCTCTAGGTGTGATTATAAACTGTCAAAAGTTCAAAGAACACTAAATGCAAAATTTCCACTTTAAATATAGGATTTCTCTGGAACAGTCTAATGTTCAGTTGTATCCTTTCTCGTTTACTTAACCTTATTGAATATAGGGGCACCCTAAACTTTCCAGTTTCTTTTGTTGTTAACTTAAGATATTGTGATCAGCCACATTAAATTTTATCCTTTCCTGGTAAGTTGGTAGCACACCAGGCAATGAGTGGCTTTCTTTTTCCATTTTTGTAAAAATTTTTCAAGAATGACGATTGTCTCTTTTTTTTTCTTGTTTTTCGTACTTGACTTTTAGATTTGAGCAGAGAAATTCATCCAACATATGTTTCTTTGAATCCTATCATGTAATAATTGTTTGTATATACCCTAAAACAATGCAGCGACAAACAGTTACCCCTCGCTTGGTTTTATCGATACCTTGATCAGCTCAACCAGTCATTTAGCTATGAAAGATATCTGTAATTAACATTTCATTGGTTTTGATCCGGTGGCACATTGTTTATTACTGAATGAGTCAGGATTTTCTTGGAAGGGTGGCTATTAGTTCTTCAATATATAAACTGTAGTTTTCCAGGGAGCATGGGACCATCCACCATATTCTGTATTGAGGATTTGGTGTTAGAGTTGGAGAGTTTTGAGTTGTACAACCTGTGCTCTATATTTTGTTTTTGTAGAATCACATATTTGTTGCTGGCGGTAGAAGTAGGCGATTATCCTGGCCACAAGAATATGTTTTGATGTCCTGATTCCCAGTTGCTCTTTGATATAGTGTGTGTGCCTTGTGATAAGTGCAATTCTCTATAGCAATTCATGTTGTCTTTCCACGTTAGACAGAACCTTTCAGGGATCAGGGTACCTCAGCCTCTTGGAGTATGTTTCTCATTTCTCTGAAATATGTCTTCCTCCAGTTGAAGCATCCATGTTACCTCATTGGTCAGTTATCAAGGGAGAACCGCTTTGATTTGTCCAAGTTGCAGATGATAGGAACAAAGCTATAGATAAAATGCTCAAGAAACGGTTCTTTGGCTATCTTATGTACCCATGGTGTTTTTCCTTACAATTCGAATGGTTTTGCTGAAGGATCTACTTCTCTATTATTGACATGCAAAGTACTAAAACACCGTGATTTGAGAGTCCTGCTTTCACTAGCCTTTATTATTGAGTAGAATCATTTTGCTGCCAATGTTCATATACTCTTTAGGATTATTTCACTGCAACTTTTCTTTTACCTTCTCTTCAGAACAGCTTTGATATCGCTTGTTGTAAATTTCAAAAGGCATCTAACAACAGCTATCAGCTCATTTTTTTTTAACCATCAATTGTTGATTGTTGCAGGTTACCCTTGTGAAAATGGTAAATGAAGCTACAGCGAACATTCCAGGCTGGGAAGATGGAAGTTAACAGCATAGCTTGATAGAGTAGCAGTTCAAGGAAACTAACTTGCAGTGGTTCCAAACATACAAACCGAAAGAGCAGACATAAACATACAGGAAAGGATGCACCTAGAGAGAAGATGAAGGAGAAAAGTTGTGTTGGAGAGAAGATGAAGGAGAAAAGTTGTGTTGTTTTCCTATGAACGAAATCGCCAATCAACATGAAAGCTTCATCGTGGCCAAGGATTCAGTTTTATTTTTATTTATCCAGTGTACTGTTCATCTACATGACTGTTGTGAAACGTATCATGTAATTTGAGGAGATGTAACTGGAACCTTCAAACAAGAGCACTCTTCATATGGTTTTGTAGGTAACTGTGATTAAAGTGTTTAACTTTCATATTTAAAAGCAGATTAGTAAATTTTGTAGGTGATATCCGTCATTGCTTTCAAGTATTCATGTATACTTCTGAGATGCTTCTTAATACAAAGTCGGATAGCTTCTTAAATGTCTTATTATAAACCGGAGAAGTCTTGTTAATTGCTTGCCTCAGGATCTATAGCTCCGCACTGGTTCGAATTTTTGGGAGAACAAATGAAATTCTAGAACTTAGGCCTAACCGACAATCTACGACCAATAACACAAACTTTCTGATGATTAATTTATTTCCAGGAGACAAAAATCTTACATTTGAAACTACTAAGCGAAACAGCTAATTTTTCTTTCAATGAAAAAAAAAAACCCTTAAGCTCAAGCAAAATCACAGAGATCAGTATAAAGTAGGAGGATAATTAGTAAGAATTTGATTTAATTAGTAAGAATTTGATTATGTAAAGTTAAAAAAAAAGTAAACTATGTTTCGAAAAAAATTCATTCTACCATGATGCGGCATAAACATATACCAAAAATTACAAGTGCACAATTAATCAAGTTATAGTATAAAAATTTATCGATCCCACGAGGAAGGTGTTTGTAGGAGAAAAATAGATCCAGTTCTTATGTTGTGTGCATGACAAATAGGAGTGATGAGTGAATGTGATTGTGAAGAGATAGAGAGACTGTGAAAGTGATAGTGTATAAATCGGCACAAAATGTAAGTGAGAGTGGATGCGACAAAGAATGAATGATTTTCACAAGGAGAGAAAGAAAGATGAATAAAATCAAGAATCAAAAAGAAAAATCAAGAATAAAAAGAAAATTCAAGAAAGTAAAGATCAATGATTTAATTAAAGATATGAGGAATCTATAATTGAATCCACTTCTTAGAAAATGACAATTCCCTTGAGGGTTCTAGCCTCAAGGCGGAAAAAAAATGAACAAAATAAAAAAACTAATCCCGAGAGGGTTCTAACCTCAAGGTGAATAGTGCAAGAAAATAAAATCTAACTACAAAATAAATTACAAAACTAAACTACAAAATAAATTACAAGAATTAAATACGAAAAAATAAATCTACTTTATAAGCATGAAATAAATCTACTCTATAAACATGAAATAAATCTAAGGCAAGAGGGTTCTAGCCTCTTGGCTATTTAAGCAAAAAAATAAAAAGATAAAAATATTAACAAAGAAGAAATTTACCACCCAAGAGGGTTCTAGCCTCAAGATGAAAGCAAACCTCACTGTTGATCTTCATCTTCATCCCATCTTCATCTTCATCATCAAACAAAGAGAAGAAAAGAAAAATATGAAGAGGTGAAAAAAATTCTTTTATTGATTGTAACAAAAAAGTTACAAAATTGGAAGGTCTTCTCAATTAAGAGTAACCCTCCTCTCCAAATAGAGTTACAAAATTTTTCACACCCTCAACCCCTCACTCTCTACCTCTATTTATAGTAAACATCAATGAATATGAGCCATTGGATTGAAATCTTATCCAAAACCATCAAAAATCAGCCCTTAATTCGTAACAGAATTGTCAGTATCGATGTCAGCATCGATGCTGGCATCGATGCTCGCATCGATGCTGGCATTGATGCCCTATCAAATTTCTGCCTTCACAGATGGCTTCGTCTTGTCGAGATAGGCGATTTTCATATATTATATGTTAAATTTCGCCTTCCGGATTGATAGATATCATCGTTTCTTTGCGGCCAACTATCTTGAATACATTTTTTTTTCATATTTGATTTTTTTTATTTTCTCCGGCTTCTACAGGCTACTCGGCTTGATTCTGGGCTTGGGTTTTTTAGCTCTTACTTGTGTTCTTCATTTAATTCATAGGTTTTTGTTGAGAGAAGAGATCTTGGGCTTTATTATTCATTAACCTACAATTAAAGATAAAAATAATTATTAATGGCATATTTATTCATATAAAATAGATAATGAGAGTATAAAATTATAATAAAATATGATTATCATACCATTTTCCTCAACTCAAATCTCAAAACAAAGAAAAGTAAACTAACTACGAACTCACAGTCATCAAGTAAACCATAGTTCTATACATCTTTCCCTCCCTCCAAAAACAAGATCCAAAGAACTTGCATCCAAATTTCACACTCGTTTCATATACAAAGAAAAACAATAAATACATCTTCAATATTTTTCTTTTTCTTTCTTATTTAGATTTTTTACTTTGGCTCGCGTCCAGCGCCGAAATTCATCTCTTTAGAGGAGTTGCTGGAATCAGAAGGGTTGATCCCATTTTCACTTGTCACACCACTGTACTCTCCTGTATACTCTCCAGTAGCCAGAGCAACTTTCTGAAACTGCCTCATCTTTGAAGAGTAGGTGCCTGAATCACAGTCCGAACTTGATCCAAACTGTGAGTTCTGCCCGGGCTTCACCCCGTCTTTCAAGTCATCAAAGGAAATTGCATCGCCTTCCAATGCACGCACAATCTGTCTCAAAACAAACCATATTTAACAATCAATGCGATACATGATTTTGTTCTTCAAAAGGCATGTCAAATTATATTGATGAATTAAAATGATAATTGTTTAGTTTCATTGCAGATGTGTTAAGTTTCAAGCATTGTTGAAAAAGAACCCTTTATGTAACCCATTATTTCGCATTATTTAATGTAACAAACCATATACGATATGTAAACTTTGGAAATAACTCAAACATGTCATAACTCCTCATAATTACATTAGGGCACACACCATTTCAATATAGCGTGCGCTATATCTAGCATGCGTTAACCTACATTATTTCAACATAATTTGTCATAGAGACTTCAAAATATTTTATTTGCTTAAAGTTCAAATAGTTAAACACCAGTATTCTTGTGAAGATATATTTGACAAATGTAATGATTATATTTATTAAAATCATAGCACATATTTTGTATTTATTAAATATCTAAATAAATGATAAACTCATATAAGCTACGTTATGTGTCACGCTGTTTTGTGTTTTATGTTATCTAGAGGTGAGCATTAGGGTCATGCGTTATTGTTATTTTCAACATTGGTTTCAAGTAAAGCAGGGAAGGGCTTCATACATACCTGGCTCATTCGAGGGCGCATCCTTGCAGAATGACGAATGCTCGCAGCAGCACAGGCTATCATTCGAGCCATCTCAGTTGGATTGTAGTTTCCCTCCAGTTTCGGATCCACAATTTCTTCAAACTTCTCCTCAGCCAGTATCTGCCCTAAAATAGGCCTTGCCTGTTCCCATAGTGACTATTAGATGCTCTGTTTTCACATAATTTATTCCTCCTGGATTACTTGGATATAACATGATAACATGGACACTTCTCACGCGATTTATTATTATTATTATTTAAATTTCTGTATATAAAGAACTGAAAGTCTTACGCATAATCCTTAGAAGGATCAATAAATAAAAGGAAATAATTTCTAAAAAGTATATTCATGATCATCCAAACCCTGGTCAGCTGTCATTTTTTTTAGCTATAGGTAAACAAGTAGTGCTAAATAGAGTCTATTATTGTTCTCATAATGAGATCAATAATATGTACACATTCCCCCGTCCTCTCTTAATGAAAATTTGTCAAAGCGGGCACTTTCGAACACTCATTGATACTTGGGATCCATTTCTCTTGTCCGTGTAACGCTGACTGTTATTAATTAGTCTTAAGTTTGATAGACATCCTCACACCAAAAGAGTTAATTATGAAGAACAAAGCGACTAACCCAATCAACCAGACTATCTTCCACCCTGTTAGTGTGATCAACAGGTCGTCGCCCAGATATCAGCTCCAGAAGCATGACTCCATAGGAGAAGACATCAGATTTATCTGTAAGCTTACCAGTTGAAGCATACTCGGGAGCCAAATACCTAAACTCAACGAGAAACATAATCGATTCAAAAAGGAAAATCATCATTAAATGTTGGATATTTGCATTCGGTCAATTTTTTTACTCACCCAAAAGTTCCCATGATGCGTGTGGAAACATGCGTGTTAGTGTCTGAAGACAACTTAGCCAGTCCAAAATCAGCAACCTAATCATACATGTTAGCGTAAGAGCTCAGTCCTGTAGATTCTACGGTACATTTTTAACGGCTAAATTGGTGAGGAACTATATTGGTCATTAGTCAAATTACCATAGCTTCAAAGTTGTAATCAAGTAAAATGTTAGCAGTTTTGATGTCGCGATGAATGATCCGAGGGTGGCCTTCACATCAGTAATGCGGAAGAAAAACAGTTATTATTTATCTGATAAGGTCAAAGATGGCAAAGAAAATAAGGAAGACAAAAAAAAAGGTGAGAGAATAAATTTGAACTCCTCACAGTCTTCATGCAAGTACGCCAGGCCTTTTGCGGATCCGATTGCAATTTTGAGTCTCGTAGGCCAATCCATCGTCGGGACACCTTTTCCTGCAGGACATAGTTGTGCACCAAGTTCAATTCTAATATCTGTAATTTTCACGAACATTTCTTCAGAGAACCTATGTAAGGTTTAAAGATTTAAGTTGATACTTGCACATTATTGTTAAAAATATATGTCTCTCAACAATCTAACGGAAAAAAACAAATTTCAGATTTGTAGTTGCTGGTCTTAGAGAGGACTACAACCATTCTCTTGAATATATATTAAGAAATTTAGATGTGCATGTACAAATGAACACAGAATAAAGTTATGCAGCTGTGCGTGAATCCATGCGGTTCCAAAACAAGACAGAAATCCATTTTTTTTTTTTGGCAGAAAAAATATCGAGTAAAAACCAAAATACTAGAATGAGAAAACCCCAAGAATGTTTCAGAGTTTCAATTAAAATGAAAATTAAAGTTGAGTGAAGAATCTAACCATATAAGTGGTACTCGAGCGTATTGTTAGGAACAAATTCATAGAGGAGAATACGTTGGCTCCCAGTAATACAATACCCTGCAAGTGTTACAAGATGACGATGATGGACTCTACTAATAATTTCAACCTCAGCTTGAAACTCCCTCTCTCCTTGGCCGCTTCCAGCCTTGAGCTGCTTCACTGCAACTTCCTTCCCATTAGGAAGAATGCCCTTATATACATAGCCAAATCCTCCCTGACCGAGTAAACTGGATTGAGAAAAGCCATTGGTTGCGGCTGAAACCTCTTCATAGGTGAAGGTGCTCTGATTGAAGCCAAGGGCAACATTGGGTGATGGAGGAGGTAATGCTGGACCGTGAGGTCCTGAGTAGGACGAGGAGCTCATCTCGCTGCTCATCGGAGCTGGACCTCCGTTAGGTTGCCATCCTCCACCGCCAGGTGGCGGGGGGATCTTGATGTTGTGGTCTCCACCTTGAGCTTGCCATTTTGAAGGAGCTGAGGCATTGTTGTAGTAGTAGCCTGTACGCAAGTAAACTATACAATTGTCAATAAAGAGGATGTGTTAAGATTCATATTACCAAAAGTAGGGTTATTTGCGGCTAGACCCCTGTCCTGTTGCCCAATTGTAGAACGACCCCTGAGTGAATTTTTTGGATTCGTTTGTCCTCAAGAGGTTTACTTGTAAAAAAAGAAAAAGAAAAAACTTTATCTTTCTCTGTGGGTAAAAAGAGTCAAAAGCTTGTTAGGGGGTCTACCTGCAACAATAGAACTCCTGGGGTGTTGTGGCTCCAGCCCAAGATAAGACCTACATTAGATTCACATGAATTAAAGTTTTATCTAGAAGAGGTTTGGATGATCTATTTATAATAGGAATAGATTCGGAGAATCCTATTTATGAGAACCTTGCAAATTTTTAGAGCTACAGTAATCCGACTATAATAACCCGAGAGAGAGAAAAAAGGAGAGACAAAGAGAGAGAGAGAGAGAGAAATGTTCAGATTCCGGATAGCTCGGTTGTCCGATTACAGTGATTCAAAAGCCGTTGTCTTCAGAACGACGACGCCGTCAAGGGTAAGGTGTTGGTTTCTTTGCAGGTATTGGAGATTTTTGGTGAGACGAGTTTTAGGGTTTTAGTACCATAGAGGTAACACTGTATTTCTCTTACAATTTAATCCTCAAGTTCAGGTGTAACTTGGAGGGATTATACTCTTAATTCATCTGGATTGTCCTGTGGACGTAGGCACGATTTGCCGAACCACATTAAAATTTAGTGTTTTCTTGCTTGTGGTATTTTTATTGGTGCCGTTATTCGTTTAGTGTTTAATTCTGCAGATTAATCTCCATAAAATCCCTAACAAGTGGTATCAGAGCTCTGGTTTGAGGCGTGCTTTGGGATAGAAAAGATGGAGAGTTTTGGCATAATGATAAAATTGGATGGTTCCAATTGACAAGTATGAAAGTTCAAGATGGAAGATATTTTATATTGTAAAGATTTACATGACCTTATTAAGGGAGATGAAGCCAAGCTAAAAAAGATGACTGATAAAGAATGAGAGAAACAACACCGAAAGGCGATCAATTATATTCGGATATGGATCGACATTAGTGCGTTTCTTAATGTATCGAGTGAGACTAATGCAAAGTCTTTTTGAAAAAAGCTTGAGGATCTTTACAAGCAGAAGACCGTGGGAAACAAAGTGTTTATTATGAGGCGGTTAGTGAACTTGAAATTCAAAGAAGGAAGCAATATAGCATGGTACTTGAATGGGTTCAAGAGCTTGATTAATCAGTTAGCTACCATGAAGATGACTATCGATGATGAGTTACAAGCTTTATTGCTATTGGATTCTTTTCCAGACAGTTAGGAGATACTAGTTGTGACAGTCAGCAACGCAGCTCCAGATGGTGTATTATCGATGAGTATGGTTACTAGTAGTTTATTCAATAAGGAGACTCGGAGGAAATCTACCAGCATAGATAACTCATAGGTACTTGTCACGGAGAACAAGGGCAGGAGTAGGTATAGGGACTAGTCCATAGGTCATGACACATCTAAGGGAAAATCAAAGCCTAAAGGGAGAGGTTGTTTTTATTGTGGGAAGCTAGGTCATATCAAAAAGAATTGTTGGGCATTAAAGAAAGAGAAAACTGGGAACAAAGATGAAAAGAAAGATGAGAAGAAGAAAGCTGACAGTAACACTATAGCTACTTTGTCTGATACCGATATTATTCTCATTTGCAGGGAAGAACACTGTATGCATGTTACAAGTCAGATTTTTGAGTGGATAGTGGATACATGAGTGACATATCATGATAGTTCTCATCGAGACATTTTCACATTGTATAAAGTAGGTGACTTTGTTAATGTGAAGATGGGTAATACCAGTTACTCGAAGATTGTGAGACTTTGTGATATACACTTGTAGACAGATACCGGATGCACATTGATCGTAAAGAAATACGGTATGTTCTCAATTTGTGGCTCAACTTGATTTTAGGGCTTACTTTGAATCGAATGGGATATGAAATTCAATTTGGTGGAGAAAAATATAAAATCACCAAAGGCTCTCTTGTGGTGGCTAGAGAAAGTATATGTTGCAATTTATATAAGACTCAAGCAAAGGTTTCATATGATTCTTTGAGCATGACTCAAGACGGTGACACTCTCAGTTTGTGGCATAGGAGGCTCGAGCACATGAGCGAGAAGGGGTTGTAGATATTGGCAAAGAAGTCTCTCATTCTCTTTGTCAAAGGTTCGTCACTCATCCCTTGTGATTATTGTTTATTTGGCAAACAATATAGAGTTTCTTTCAGTAAGCCTTCTAAAAAAAAGATAATATCCTGGGTTTGATTTATTTTGATGTTTGTGGTCCTATCAAGGTGGAGTCCTTGGGTGGCAATAAGTATTTTGTCATATTTATTAATGATACATCACGGAAGATATGGGTCTTCTTGTTAAGGACAAAGGGTCAGATATTTTTAGTCTTCCAATAGTTTCATACCATGGTGGAGAGGCAGACATGAAAGAAGTTAAAGTGTTTGCGCATCGATAATGGAGGAGAGTACACTTCCATTGAGTTTAGAAATTATTGTTCCAAGCATGGTATTCGGCATCAGAGGATAGAGCCCGACACACCACAGCATAATACAGTTGCAGAGAGGTACAATATGACTATTGTGGAGAAAGTCAGATGCATGTTGAAGATGGCAAAGTTACCTAAGAGCTTCTAAGGTGAAGCTGTTCGCACTACATGGTACATAATCAATAGATCTCCTTCAGTTCCTTTGGGTTTTGATATTCCACAGAGAGTTTGGTCCGAAAAAGATGTTTTCTATTCTCATCTAAATGTGTTTAGTAAGAAGGCGTTTGCACACATTCCAAAGGAGAAGAGATAGAAGCTTGATGATAGAGCGCGGTTCCTTACATCTTTCTTGGTTATGGAGAAGATGATTTCGGTTACAAACTATGTGATCCAAAAAAAGATAAATAATCAGACGAGCAAATATGATTTTTTAGGAGGATCAGACTATTGCAGATCTCGGGAGAGCAGAGCAGTCAGATAGTGTTGCTAGTGAGATTCCAAATACGACACCCGTTTTATCTCCATTACAGTTGAATCCTACAGATATAGAGCAGATGCATGATTTTGATGTTGATGATGATGATCAAATACCAGAGCAGGGAGATGGTGATTAGGATCACAAGCAAGAGGCTCCTCAGTAGGGGGAGCATCACCAGCAATAAGAGGTTCCAGAGTACAACTTAGGAGATCATCTAGAGAGTATCGTCCATCCACGAGATATTCTCTTTCGGAGTATTCTTTGCTAATAGAAGAGGGGAAGCCAAAAAACTTTCAGGAAGCACATACTCATAAAGACAAGAACAGATGGTTCCAGACTATGAAGAAAGATATGAAGTCTCTTGAGAAGAATAATACTTATGAGTTGGTGGATTTGTTGGAGAATAGAAAAGCTTTTAGTAACAAGTGGGTGTTCAAGTTAAAGAAGGATGACTACAAAGAGACTCAGAAATACAAAGGCAGATTGGTGGTGAAAGGATTTGGTCAGAAAAATAGCATTGATTTTGGTGAGATTTTTTCACCGGTTGTGAAGATGTCGTTCATTAGAGTTATCTTGGAGTTAGCAGCTAGTTTAGATCTCGAGATTGATCAGCTTGATGTGAAGACTGCATTCATTCATGGTGATTTTGAGAAGGAGATCTATATGGAGAAACCAGAGGGTTTTGAAGTGAAGGAAAAAGAACACATGGTTTGCAGGTTGAAGAAGAGTCTCTATGATTTGAAGCAGACACCCAGGTAGTGATACAAAAAATTTGAGTCTTTCATGTTGAGTCATGGCTACCAGAGGACAGTTTTGTGTGTATATTTTAGGAGATTTTCAGATTCTAGCTTTATTAACCTTTTGCTTTATGTGGACGATATGTTGATTGTTAATAAGGATAGTCAAATAATCGGTGGGCTGAAGAAGGAGTTGTTTAAATCTTTTGACATGAAGGATTTGGGCTTGACACAACGGATTCTTGATATAGATATTGCTCGTGACAGGAAAGCCAGGAAGTTATGGTTATCACAGAAGAAATATGTTGAATGGCTACTTGATAGATTAAACGTAAAAGATGTCAAGTTAGTTAGTACCCCTCTTGCAGGTTATTTGAAGCCTAGCAAAAAGTTTTGCCCGACTATAGATGAGGAAAAGAGTAAGATGGAGAATATTCTTTACTCTTCAGGTATAGGGAGTTTGATGTATGTCATAGTTTGCACTCGGCCAGATATAGCTCATGTAGTTGACGTTGTGAGCAGATTTCTTTCTAATCCAGGAAAAGTTCATTGGGAATGTGTAAAGTGGATCTTAAAATATTTGAAAGGTAGTTTCAGATTGTGTTTGAGTTGTAAATGTTCTAAAGCAGTATTATATGATTTTACAGATGCAGATATGGTAGCTGATCTCGATCACATGAAGTCTACCTCATGTTGGTTGTTCACTTTTGTAGGGGAGCAGTATCTTGGCAGTCCAGGTTGTAAAAGTGTGTTGCTTTATCTACAACAGAGATGGAATATATTACAGCTGCAGAACCCGGTAAGGAGATGATTTGGTTGAGAAGATTTCTGCAGGAGTTAGGCTTGGAGCAGGACAATTACCATATCTTCATTGATAGTCAAATGCTCTTGATTTGAGTAAGAATTCCACATTTTACTCCAGAACGAAACATATTGATATGAGATATCATTGGCTTGGAGAAGCCGCTGAAAAAGAGGAGCTAAAGCTACAAAAGATTCATACAGATAAAAATCTAACAATTTTTTTAACGAAGACCATTTCCAAAGAGAAGCCGAGTTGTGTCGGTGATCGGCCGGCATGAACTCCTGTTAAGGAGTTACAAATTGGCATTGTGACACCCACACTTTAGTCCCACATAGACTAGTGTGAAGAAATATTAGTGGCTTAAATAGAGAAGCCCAAAGCCCAGAAACAACTAGTGCTAGCATTTGACGGTGGATTTAAGCTAACATCGAGTTGCTCTTGGTGGGTCCTACGGCTTACACGCGCCAATGGACCTATGAGCTTGGGGTGTGGCAATATGATATCAGAGCAGTTGTCAGCCGAAAGTATGGAGCTAAGTGCTATACGTGGCTAAATGTTACACCGTGTGAATACGGTGTGAGCCACCTCTAGAGCCTGTAGGAGTCACCTCTAGAGTCAACATCGCCTGGCAGTGATAATAGCATGTACTAATTGTCACGTCGTGACGACGATGATGTCGTCTTTGTAAGGTTGGGTGATTATGACACCTACACTTTAGTCCCATATGTACTAGTGTGAAGAAATATTAGTGGCTTAAATAGAGAAGTTCAAGACCCAAGAACAAATAATGCTAACATTTTGACGGTGAATTTAAGCCAACATCGAGTTGCTCTTAGTGGGTCCCAAGACTTGCACGCCCCAACGGACCTACGTGACAGACATACCCTCTCGTTGGGCTGGAGGGGGAGATCGTTGTGGGTCCAGCCCAAGATAAGGCTCACATGAGGTTCACATGAATTAAAATTTTATCTAGAAGAGGATTTGGATGATCTATTTATAATAGGAATAGATTTGAAGAATTCTATTTATGAGAACCTTGCATTTTTTGGAGCTACAGTAACCAGAGAGAGAAAAAAGGGGAGAGAGAGAGAAAAGTTCAGATTCTGGATAGCTCGGTTGTCCAATTGCAGTGATTCAAAAACCGTTATCTTCAGAACGACGATACCGTCAAGGGTACTGTGTTGGTTTCTCCGCGGATGTTAGAGATTTTTGGTGAGACGGATTTTATATTTTTGATGCCCTAGAGGTAACATTGTATCTTTCTCTTGTGATTTAATCCTTAAGTTTAGGTTCAGGTATAACTTGGAGGGATTATACTCTTGATTCATAATAAAATATTTCTCTCTGGATTGCCCCGTAGACGTAGGCACGATTTGCCGAACTACGTTACATGTTAGTATTTGCTTACTTGTGGTATTTTCATTGATGTCGTTGTTCGTTTAATGTTTAATCCCGCAGATTAATCTCCATAAAATCCCTAACATGGGGGTCTATCCATGCTTGGGCGATTGTATAGGGGTTAAGCTACGAAGAATATTTTCCCTGTAAAATCAGAAAATATCCATATTCTATTCGCAGAAATGCAGGATATCTGTGACATTTTGTAGCATTGCTGCCTTATGGCAAGTATTTGTATGTTTTAATCAGAAATGCACATTATGAGTGATTTTTAGTTTGTTCAATTTAGTGAAATGAATACTTACCGTTCTTTCTCTTCTTTTTCTTGCAGCAGCAAACAACTGCAGAGACCAATATAATGACGACAAACAACACGACCCCAATACCGACTCCTATAACAACGGCTTCATTACCACCACCAGAGTCATCCTTTTTCGACGGTGACTGCTGTGAACCGCCGCCGGCATCATCTGAAGGCGATGATCTTGAAGAAGCACGTCCCGGCGGTGGCAGTTCCCCGGAGTTACTAGGCGTTTTCGTCCGGGAATCATTTGACTTGGTTGATGGCGGTGGTGGCAGAGGAGGAGTCGATGACGAGGAGGAGTCATTTGACGAGGACGGCGAGTTTCGTGAATTTATTTGTTCCGGTGGAGGTGGAGACTTTTCTGAGGGTGAGGGTGGAGAGTCTTTGACCTCCTTGGAAGGAGGAGCGGCGACCTGGCCCGGCCGGTGGCGCTGGTCGGGTACGGAAGCATCGGCTTCAGATTGCTGGGAGGGCGGCGAAGAAAAGGGGTGGAGTTTTTAGCCGGGCGGTGAGAAGACGAATTGGTGGAAGCTCTGGGCGGCGGTGGAGCAGTTTCAGAGAGAGAAGTCATTTTCTCCTGAGATGGAATATTGTGGCCCGGAGGACTTCGGCCTCCCCGTAAACTGTCCGGGGACGCAAACCCGCTGCAATATAGTCAAGGTCTCCCTGCAAAAGCGTGACAGCGTCGTGCATGGGTCAGCTCAATGTGCATACAGAAGAGAAAGAAACAGGCAGATCGAGAGAGAAGGATGAAAGAGATCAGAACCTTTCTGGTTTTGATTTGGGAAGGGGGAAAAAGGATCACAGAGAGGAAACAAAGAAAGAAATGTACGTAGGCTACTACTGTCCTCCGTCCAAACGCTTGTTCCTCATTCTCCGGGATTCTATTTTTTGGTTTCGTGCTATTTTGAGAGGCCCTTTGAGAAGAAACGGATGAGAAAAACCAAAAAAAACCCCCCCAAAAAAAAAAAAAAAAACCGGCCGTAGTCCTCCTGGAGCTCGTCCTCCCCACCAATTTCTTTTAAATTTGGTGCCCCCTTTTTTTTTTTTGATAGACCTTTTCTCCAGCATGACCACCTGATTTGTCATTTTCCAGGAAAAGACAAGCGAACAAGAAGAAGGGGATATATTACACCATTAATATATGTTAGAAGTCGTACACGTCGAGCTAATGAGCAGAAGTATAAATTTAATTTAGCCGTTTCACGCGATTACAGAGCTGAGTTCCAGGTAGGGAAGGCAGATTTTGCCCAAACCCATTTGCCCACCTGACCCACCCATCATTTGGCCCGCCCAAAACCCACCCATTTAGTTAAATGGGTCTAATCGGGCGGGTTCCTCTCAAACCAAACTAAATGGGTGCTAAATGGGCGGTCTATATGCACCCGTTTGCCCACCCATACTCCCAAAACCAAAACCCGACTCCAGCAAACCCTTCGCCTTCACTCTTCACCCTTCAGAAACTACCCGATCTCAAAAATCACGATTTTCTCTCCTCTTCATCTCTAGCTCGAGCTCGACCTCGACCTCTAGCTTCCGACCTCCTCCTCTCCCCTCGAGCTCGACCTCGACCTCCGGCCTCCGATCTCCTCTCTCTCTTGAGCTCGAGCTCGAGCTCGAGCTCTGCCTTCGATCTCCTCTGGCCTCTGATCTCTTCTCCTTCGATCTCCACTTCTCGACCTAGATCTCTTCTCCTGCCCTTCGATCTCCTCTTATCTTTGATCCCCAATCCTCAGATCAAGAGAAGGTAATTTTATATTCTAGGATTTATTTTAAATTACAATTATTCCTTATTTTGATTTAGTTTCTACGGTTTTAAAATTTTCAATTGATATGGGCTTTATCTTCTAATTTCTATTAGATCCTTTTTAAAAAAGTTTTACTAATTAGCTGCTATTGTTTAGTAGCTTTGTTGTAATGGGAAATGGCAGGAATTTAGATTTTTTAATGTAATTTATAATTTATAATTCACTGCTAACCAAAATTATTTGAATGATAGCTCATTGTCTTAAAGTACTATTTCTTCATGTTGAAGCTGGTAAAGGGTAGTTGGTGAAAGATATATGATTTAAGCTGGGTTAGGTAAGACTCTTGAATTTGGGAATATTATTTGGATTAGTTCAGAGTACTCTTTGGTTTCAACTTATGGTTGCATTTTGTATAAGGAAGTTGTTTTCTTAATGCAATAAGAAAGATGATGAAAGTCTTAAAGTACTATTTCCTTTTGTGTTTGTACTGACTAAGTAGTTATGTGACAGGCAGGGATTCTTTATTCGGTTAAAGTGTTGCTTTGCTGAATTTGTGTTATCTGTTGAATTTTATTTAATTTTATGAATCTTATGTAGTTTTGTAATTTTCAATACAGTTAATGGAGTCTAATTCCAGGATCAGTTGTGACCACGTACGTATTATATGCATCTACGTCTGATCAGTTGTGGTCACACTTCCTAGGTTGTTTAGTTCATGCACTTGCACTCTGCAATGTCAGGGGGAAATGAAACTTGTTTTAGTGCACATCTGCGAATCAAATTTCTTGGTGCTTGATGCTATTGCTCCCCTGCCTCCCTTTATTTTCAGCATGGTGTCTACTTTTCCTGCATCCTAAAGCATATCTACCTATGATTACCGCTCAGCATGCTCACTTTAGGTTGTATAGTTTGTGTAGGCATAACTTGATAATATTTCCTAGGATGGTACCTTGAAGGTCATGTAGTTAACAATAAATTATTACCCATCTAACTACTGTTCAATAGGAGGCAATGCTTGTCTTTGATGATCATTTAGTGAGAAAATGATGTATATTCGACTGGCTAAATACTAATTGGAAACTCTTGAAATTGGTACTGCTGGCGGAAATGGATACGCCTCTCGCTCCTTGAGTGCTACAAAAATCTTGTTATAAACAGCGTCATGAAGTCGATCAAATACTGTGGAGCCTACTGCGGCTCCGGCTTTACTTGTCCAGCCCTCCGGGTACAAGTTTTACCTCGACCATGTCCTCATCCCGATATTTATAATATCAAGATGAGAGCTTAATTGACACAGTTAATGAGGTCGCAAACATATATATACATAACGTATCACAATACTTATTCATAACACATAGTATTCACGCAAATACTTTGAAATCAACATAAAATAGTTGTAAAAAAATTCCAAAATTTTGGGATATACGCATATATCGTCCTCACTCATTCTAGGAAATTCTTAGCGGACTCTATACATGAATCCTGAGAAACTCTATTCTAGCTCCACGACTCGACACAGGATGATCCTAAGGATACTAGAACTAGAGCTCTGATACCAACTGTGACGCCCCTGTTTTCATACTTGCCTGCAGTACAAGGTGAACCCAGAGATGTTAAACCGGTCATGCACCTCCACTGTGCAACAACATGTTTCACCAATCACAGTAATATCCTCTAGTGGAATCAAGTATAAGTGAAGGTGCAAAACAGTCAAATAAGGGAAATAAAAATACAATAGACATGATGTAGAAAGAAATATCTCATAATGATATCATGTCTCGACTAGAATAACTGAAATACATCTGGAGTCTAAAATAACATGATATGTCTCAACATGAATCGACTAGAAATCGTACTAAGGTAAACTGCCTTAACAATATGAGTACAAACCCAAATAACTGAGTGGAAACATAAGACTATTGCGGAGTCCCTGCTAATAAACCATGCAACGACGACTATGCAAAAACTTCGTCATCCTGGGACTCTTCGGTGCTCTGAGCTGTCTGAAAGTTAAAATAAATAAAAGAAAAAGAACAACAACAAGAGCGTCAGAGTGCTAGCAAGATTACCTCCATCCGTCCTCGGGGGAAGGCTGCTAGATGAAATAGAGGCTCTATCTATTAAGCATAGTCTACCTAGATTATTTTTCCCGAACCTAATGGAATTAATACTTAAAAACTTACCACTCGAGACGTAGTACGTCGAGCGAAATAATCCAAACAAGGAAACCCTCATGTATATACCGTATCTCTCAAGTAGTAAATAAGTAAATATTAAC
Source organism: Asparagus officinalis (assembly GCF_001876935.1). Taxonomy (NCBI): domain Eukaryota; kingdom Viridiplantae; phylum Streptophyta; class Magnoliopsida; order Asparagales; family Asparagaceae; genus Asparagus; species Asparagus officinalis. The sequence goes on from NC_033796.1 coordinate 77,833,190, forward strand.
CTTGAACTAAACAAACAAAATATAACTGGAAAATAAAGCATAATAATAAACATTAACATATGTATCTCGTGTACTCATATAACAAGTTATCTAAACAACGAGTAATATCACATTGGGCATCTGCCAAAAACTCAGGGTCAATCATTCTCTATAGTTTCTCAATAAAACATATACTTATGTGATTCGGCAAAAATGGTATCATCGCATCACCATGCGGATCAACGAATAGGTATCATCGCATCATCGTGCAGATCGACAAAAAAGTATCATCGCATCATAATGCAGATCGACCAATAAGTATCATCACATCATCTGCGAATCGATAAATAAGTATCATCGCATCATTGTGCTGATCGACAAAAAGGTATCATCGCATCATCTTGCGGATCGATCAATAAGTATCATCGTATCATCTTGCGGATTGACAAATACGTGTAGTGGAGTGAAAAATCCTCACGGTCTTATTTGCGATGTAAAAACTCACAATGTCAGGTGTGTAAAGTAGGGAAGGCAGATTTTGCCCATACCCATTTACCCACCTGGCCCGCCCATCACTTGGCCCGTCCAAAACCCACCCATTTAGTTAAATGGGTCTAAACGGGTGGGTTCATTTCAAATGATACTAAATGGGCACTAAATGGACGGTGTATATTTACCCGTTTGCCCGCCCGCCCGTATTCCCAAAACAAAAACCCTAAAATCGCTAAATCTCTTCTTTTCTCTCTCTAGGGCAGCTGAGCTCTTTCTCCACCTCAATCCCAACCCCAATCCCTACTCCTCCGCTGCCTCCTCCGCTGCCTCCTCCGCCGCCTCTCGAACCCAGAGCCTCCGACGCCTGTGCGTATTTTGATTGGTAAATTTAATGCTATTTTGTTCAATATGTTCATGCTATTTCTAAATGGGTAACGTACATGCCTGTGCGTATTTTGATAATTCAAAAAGTTTACAAAAACCCCCTAAATTTTGCAAAAAAACCCCAATAGTTTACAAAAAAACCCTAAAAGTTTACAAAAAATACCCTAAAAGTATTATACATATATAGCTACTATAGTTAAATGGGCAAATGGGCGGCCCGTTTATTAAATGGGCGGGTAAAAACCCGCCCATTTAGAAAATGTTAAATGGGTCATAAATGGGTAAATGGGCAAAACATGCCCGCCCATTTATGACCCGCCCGTTTAATGCCCAAACCCACCCGTTTAACACCCCTAGTTCCAGGCAAGAACAAGAATAAATTGTTTCAAGAGTGAGATAGAATAAATTGTTTCAAGAGTGAGATATGATGATGAATGTACATATACATCTTTAAATATGAACCTAACTGAGAGTTATTAATGTCACTTTAGCAAACTCACATGCTTTAATGTAAGTACGTTAGACGGGAACTGCACGATATGAAAAGAGCGAGTTTCACGTTCTTGTACACAAGGATTTGAGATTATGGAAGCACCATAACCAAGGGAATTCTAGACCTTCAAGCGAAATATCACACATCATTAACTCCTCAAGAGAGCATCAAACTATCATGAAAACAAAAGTTGCATATGCGCACACGTTTTTTACATGACATTAGTTGGATTGCACGTGCAATGCACGTGGTAAAATTTTTAATATTATTTTAAATTATAATTTTATTTAGGTAGAGATTTGGTATAAATTTATTGAATGTAAACAATATAGCCAAGATATGAACAAAATTTTAAAATTCACAACGTTTGTACAATAAAATTAAATTCAGGGATAGTTTAGACAAATACACCACAAATAGTAGAGATTCGTGTACCAAACATTTGAAGACTTAAATAATATACTAAACTCAATCTCTGTCCACTCTCATTTGGTTTCTCTGAGGAAAATCTAGGATTCGATTCATACATTCTTCATACTGAATTATCACTGGTTGATGCAGATTGGTCATCTATAACTTGTCTTCGTCTCACATTAGGTGTAGTTTCATGGTCATATGACTGACATTGGCTCCCAGCAGTAGGCTTTCATATGCATTTCCTACCTCTGTTGAAGCTTCTCCCTTGTGAGCTAGGCTTTTTGTTACTACTCGCATGATGTTGGTTCCTTCTAGGTTAATTGTATATTAGTGGCAGGATGTTCTGGAGGTCTGGTTCGGAGCTGAACCCTATTCGATACAAGCTTTCTTTCATCTTTCTGTAGGTGATAGATATCATGCAGGTTGAAATAAATTTGTTAACTGTCATAAATGCTAGGGATGATATGACATCCTTCTCTATCTAATTAAAGTAGATTGAGCATGCACCTCTTCGTAGGATCTGCAGGTACACAATGCTTTGCCAATTCAGCTCCCTTCCCATTCAAGACAATAACTGACCTGTATCAACAAAGTATCTTCATAGTATTAGAATGTATAGGAAGTATAAATTGTAAGGAATTATATATCAAAATACCTCATTACCGTAGGGAATGTAAAATGGTCACAAAATGTTCAAACACATTATTTGCCTGTCACAACTCGCAAACACCCTCAATCAGACATCTAATAACCGACAGCAAAAGTTCCCTTTTCCGATGATGATGACGTCAGCCCTATGCCTCCACTTCTCAGCACCAACAAAATTCCTTGTGTAACTCAGCCAGGATCTCAAGCTAAGAGACGGCAGAAAAGGTTCATAATTGCACTTATTTATTGAAACAAGAACTTGATACATTAACCTCATTCACATGGTTAGGTAAACTGCAGTATTGCCTGCAGTTCTTATAGGCACCACTTCATTTGTAAACAAATAAATACATGGTTAGGTAAACTGCAGTATTGCCTGCAGTTCTTATAGGCACCACTTCATTTGTAAACAAATAAAAAACACTTTACAAACATGAATAGCGTTGCTGATAGAACTCAAACATGACATTGGAAGAGGAGGGAGCTGATCGTTTCACAATAGCAGTCTCCATCTCCCAGAGGGTGGAGACAGAGAATGGTCCAAATCTTGCTTGCTCTTTGTCTGTCTCAATTTAGCTTTGAATATTGACTTTGCCATGAGTGTCTGCACCGTGTTTGCAAAGTTGCCTACTGCCATAATTACCAGCAAGATGCCACAAAATATGACCTGCATTATCAAAGTAGAAATCAAGAGACATCTATGCTAAGACGGTAGACATTACATATTCTATAAGAAGAAACAAAAGAAAATAGGACAAGGTTTTCTTGCCTGCCACTCGGAAGCAACGCCAACAAAAGCAGTTTTAAGAAGCAATATCCCAACGTACGCCTCAAAACCCTAAACTCAAAAAAAAAATGTTTAAGATACTATGAGTAATTTCGATTACTGATGCATACAATGAAAGATACACTTGAAATGAAAATGTGGTAGCTGGCACGGTGTGACTCCACAATTCATTTGAAATTTATCTTTCCTAGATGCATGCTCTCGAATCTAAATTACGCTAAACAGCAACAACAAAAGAATTTTTAGCCAACAACGAGGTTGTAATTATGCAGCTTAACCTTATACATGTAAAGTAAAAAAAGATGGGGGCACAGAAGCCATAGTTGGCCTTCTACACCGGCAGTTTCTCCCCACACAACATCCATTCTCCTTGCCTGCAAAGAGAGAGAAAAATGAAGAGAGACGACACTTAGGCTTGATCATATGGAGAAATATAAAATTACAAAAAAAAGTGTTAATTGCAGATACACCTCCTGTACTACAGAGATATAGACATTTATATGCCCATAAGACTAATTTATTAGCACTTGCATCCTCTGAACCTCAAGCCATGTTATTCTCTCATTAGGTTGTTAGGTTGAGATGTCATCTGGGAATCATGTGAATAACTTTTCCCCTTGATATTTAGAGGACAATTTATTTTTTAGAGTTAAACTAATGTAGTTTTAAACAAAGGAACATGATTCAACAGAGTAAAAAGACACAAAAATCTATTTGATGGACAAGACATCAAAGCATATGAGAAAAAAATCCGTAAAAATAATAGGAAAAAAGAAATTCCAAGGTTTATAAACAAGGTTCTGCATTGAGCTGTCCTGATACTGTCAAAAACGCTTTATTGCATGCAAAACACCAGTTGATCGAAGTGCTTGCTTGCTTCTACACTAAGTCTGAATTTTCTGTCTTTTCTCTTATCGGATACTAAAGACTTCTGCCAAGTCCTATTAGAAAGAAGTCAGCATGTACCATCAAACTCAATAATCTCTTGTATGTATGCTTGTATGGGTTTGAGCAGGTTAGTACCTATTAAATGTTACTTTATACTTGTAGGTTATTGCCTCAAAAAAAATATATACATCCGCGTAATTTATCCATTAAACAAGCACAATAGTTGAAGATTAATAATTTATCAATCCGCATAGACAGATGAATAGGAAACCAAAGAGTAAAGCAGTCATGGCAGTATTTGCTTTACCAAAGGGTGCAAAAATTCACTATGATAAAAATTCAAGTAAAAAATATATGATGTTACCTTGCCTAAAGCAATGCGAGTATACAACCGCTGGCGCTAGTATCTATTTTGTAGAAGCATTGCAAAACATTGCATGACCGCCCATACAAGAAACAATTCAACCCCTTTCTGCGCAAAATTCGTGTTAGATTGGATATAATAATTATCAAATTAATATATAAATAAGAAATTAACTACATGCTTGTTGGCACAATCAGGTTGCCCTTTTATCTCCCATGTGAGATTCACAAGAGCCATCAACATAGCACAATAATGACGGAATATCCACCTGCAAGAGCACAAGTAAAAATTGTTTTATGAAAAGCAATGCTGTCCTAGATAATAAACAATTATCAAGCCCTATATAAATAGTAATTTGTTCTATCTAAATGTTGAAATGAGATTCTCGTATTCATAATTAAGGCGTCATTGTAACTCACCAATAAAAGTTAAAGCATTATAATAGTTGAGCTTGGTAGCACAAAATCTGACTTAGCTGACAAGCTGGTTTACATGGATAGGGTTTGAAGATCATAATTATATCAGATCATGTAGATAGCGTTTGAAGATCTTACTTATATCAAATCATGTGGATGCCCCCTCATTGCCACTCTAAGTGAACTGAACCCACTAAAATCCTAAACCAGATGTACCAATTCAATATACCCTTGAACAGATGCATTTTAATATCAAGTTAACCATATTGTTAACTTGAATTCTGCATCAATATAATAAGCAAAATTAAATCACTATGAACACAATAAAGGTGGTAGTTGTATTGCTTGTAGGTACTGATAGAGAAACAATCTTCCCTACAAAAAGCACTAAATATGTACATTAAGTTTACCTCAATCAGAGATAGCAAATATTATCCTGAGTAACATTTGGTGACAGATTTTATATCTATTTAGCCTAAACTAAAATCAGCAATGACCCTGACATGCTCCCTTGACTGTAAGTTTAACCAATGTCAAAAAGATGGAAGGATGATTACTAACAAGGGCGAATATAACTTCCATTTACTCTGAGTATGTTCTCTCGCAAAGCTAAACTTGTATAGAGAAATAATAGCCATGCCTGGGAAGAAAACAACAAATGTTTAAACCAAAACAACATCTTTAACCACAAATTCCAAACAAAAACATATGATGATGATATGCAATTGAAAGGTACTATCTACCTGGTAGAGCTGAACTACCAATGCTGGGAAGCATCCATTCCAAATCCAAGACCTTAATAGTAGCATAGTGGAGGGAAAGAAAAGAAACAGAAAGGTCGTTCGATCCTGCAAAAAGGAAGTTACACTATTGTCAAATGTGATTTTGACCTACCAAGAGATAATGATAGCATATTATTGCATGGCTTTGATGGAAAGTTTTCTTTTCTTTCATATGCATCAAAAATCACAATGCACTACGTTGCAAAGTACACCATCTTCATCACATTTACTCACAAAATTATGTCAACCTCTAAGCAAGAAGATGGTTGCTTTCCAGTTACATCTAGATTGTTTATAGATAGTCATGAAATTCATATATCAACATGGTTGTCTGACGGCACTGTCAGGTTACAAGGTGGAATTTCTAAACTTAAATCTACCTTTCATATGTAAATGTAATATATTTAACTTAATAGGAACAGATTGGGAGAATTTCCACCAACGCAAGCCTACTACCAGAATTGAATCACAGGGAATAAAGAACAGAAATCTCCTACTAATGGCCGAGTCAGCATCCCTAATGACTAACTAACCTTGGCAATTTTATGTGATGTGCTCAAACGCAGAACATGCCACTGATACTCTTTCGTAATTTACTTCTTAGAAGGATGAGAATCAATAAGATGCAAGGAAGAATTATTTGTTAATGTCACTAAACACTAATAACTTAGGATTAGATGGTGATGGAACAGCTCAGAATATGTTTGATTAGGTTGCCTATAAGCTTTGGATGATTCTCTTCAATCTAACTTTTCAATAGAACAAAGACACTATCATGTGGTTTGGTCAAGTTCAGATTTATTGGTAGATTTTCACTGGAGATATTAAAAGTAAAGTTTTTATAGAGCTGCAACCTTCAGATCCCTCATTTAATTAAGTATTCTTAACAATACATCATCATGATTACATGATCACCATAAAATGTTAGTTTTCTAAGGTTGATCTTCCACACTTTGTGCATTTTCTAGTTAAACAAAGACCATGAAAAATGAATGAAGTGAAAGTACAGGTGAAGAAAGTACAACAAGAGTGTCCCGAAAACCATGGAAACGGACCTACCAACATGATGGTGGTGCGATTTCAACAAGGATTAAAACAAAAACTGCTTTTATAAGTTGACAGATACATAAGAGTTTCTTGAACATGAGTACTAACACAGAAACTGCCTAAAAACAATCATTTGGTATTCATGAGCCACAAATTTGCACCATAGATGAGAAGGAAACCTTGTCATGGTCCATTCAAGCCTATAGAAAAGCTAGAGATATACATGCAAATCTTTAGAATTTACACTACTCTTCTAATTATCCAACAATAACAAGAATGAGCCCTCTTTATCAAATATGAAGTTTCAACTTTCAAACATGAAAGACATCTATGTAACCAAATAAACAAAACAACTTAACCTGTAATCGTTGTACTCCTCTTTCACTTTAAGACGAACCTCTTTCCTTGTAGCCTGAACATTCAGTGTTCCAAGGAACATCTTCAAGAACATTCTTGCTCATAAAGAAAAACGATCGACATGGACATCACATATTGGAAAAGAAAAAAGGAAATTCAATTTAGGATCAGAATTGGAATCCAGAAAAAAGTAAACAAAAGATAATGCACCATGATCTTTGTTTGGAAGAAGAGATGACACATCCCCCTCTGAAATATGGCATTTTGCACGGTATAATTCTTCATCTAGCTGGACAACCAAAATAAAATCATTAGTCTTTAGATGGCTTTACAGGTAAACATTTTGATAGGTTGAAGAAGTCCATAATTTGCCATGTTAATAGAACCGGAATTTTAACTACAATATTTTTCGCAACCACATAACATGTATATGGGCTAGATTATAACAATCATATACCTTCTAAAGGAAGTAAACACAGAAACTTGGCTCTTCAAATGAAAAAGCTCAATAGCCTAACAAAATTGATTTAACAAATAGAAGCATAATGAGGAAAAAAATTCACAATACTCTTGCCACTGATAAAACCTCTAGATGTTTTGTATAAGGAAATCCAATGATTACAGACCAAGACAAATCAGACAAGATTTTTTTTAATATTAAAACATTTAAGGAAATTCCAAATCAGTAAACTAATAGTTACAAAATAAGGGTTAAATTTTTTTTATAAACTTCGGTCTCTCGTGCAGAGGTATATTAATATCCGCCAACACTACAAATATAAAAAAGCTATAATCTCAAGTTTTCATGGTAAGTTACATAAATCTTCCTTTAACCATTCACATATAAGAATGCATATATTAAAATAATAATTTGGAATGTAAAATATAGTTAAAATACAGTTAATAAGATATTTTTTAACATAAATCTCATTATTGTAAATTTTCTATCAATATGATTTATGTATTCTTATAAATCATATTGATATGATTTATAAGAGTCATAAATCAAGCTATCACGAATAGTAAGGGACTCAAATTTCCATATTCTAAGCGCAACAAAGCTTCACTCCCTCCTTAGGCTAACCTGCTTCCTCCAACCTTACATCTGTTATACATCGTTTTCCACTGAAAATTACAGTCGCTCCAAATTGAGAACAATCAAAATATCCAAATTTTCCCTTGGAAACCAAACAAATACTATGCATCCATAAACATAATATTGGCTCCTCATCCATGACTTACTCTAGGAGCATTTCTCGTGACCAAACAGCTACTAAATAATAATTTTCCCACGAAAATTCATGTTGTTCTAAATCCAGGACATCAAATAAATTGCAACATGACATCAATGGAACATTAATGCATGCATGTCTCTCCCTCAGAGCATCAAAATGAATACAAATGTATAGACTTTTTAGGCAGTTGCCTATCTAATTCAGTACATATTCAACAAAGCCCAATCAAAAGTAGGTTGGTTTACATGCATGCATGTCAAAAATCGAAACAAGATGACTCAAATTTCCTCAAAAAAAAAGTTCCAGCAAACAAATTGAAAAAGATTCGAAATCGATATCTAGTTTTGAAATCGGAATCTCACCTTCTCAGCATTCCTCCGATCGATTTCGCCCCTGCGGATAGCGGAATTGGCAGCGGTCTTCAGCTTCCTGAGATCGGACTCTAGGGAAAGTGCCCGCTGCCAAAGTCCCTGCTCCTAGTTCAACGTTCTTGAGATCAGCGACGACGCCGACTCCTGAAGCTCCCACGCGAGCTCCCCTAGCCTCGTCGCCTCCTCCATCAGCCCTCGATCCGCAGCCTCGTCCGTCGCCGGCGACCTCTCTCCCATCGGGATCGATCTCTAGGGTTTCTTTATCCTTTTTTTCACTTTTCTTTTTTTATAATACGAGAAATTGAGAAATTGTTACCCGTCCTTCAAGATGAAAGAATGGGTGACGAAAATACATTTAAAAATCAAAAGTAAAATTTAGAAAAGGATCAAATCATAGCTTCGTCAAAGAGTCTCCTTCGTGATTGTAAGCGATGCCCAAAATCTGAGAAGTGAGGAGATGATGGCAGAGGAGGTGCGGTGATGATGAGGGCAATAATACTCAACGTTGGTAATTAATGATTTAAGAAAGTGGGAGGTCGTTGCCGGAGCTGAAGCGTAAGAGGGCGTTGCCGGATCTGAAGCGTAACAGATGGTGGCTTCTACGAAGTCGTAACCGACGGAGGAACGAATGCGGGCTACCAATTTCTTAACTCTATTTAATGATAAAAAGGGGTAATTTTGTTATTAATTATAATAGTTGAAGGGTATTTTTGGGAAGAAAAAGTTTTTCCCAAACTCCCTCTTTTAAAGGGTAGATAGATGTACAAGAAGTGTTGTGTTAATTACAAAGGATTAAACAACAACGATACAAATAAAAAAACGTCGCAAGCCATTACACATATTTTTGTCGTTAGATGCAAGATAAAATAGAAGTGAAAAGTCTCTTACAACTTTCAGCGGAGCACTTGAATGAGGACTTGTTCTTAAGTCCAACGTCGCCGATTTAAGAAGAATGGAAAACCAATTTAAATACTTTTGATGAATTCACATTGTCACAGATATGAGTAGATTGGGTAGGAATATAAAGGGGCATATGGCCCTTTGAAGCTTTTGGGATATTAGTGGAGATTCAGTTAAATGGTATTTGGTCGGGAAAAAGTAGGAAGTTGATTTCAATAGGGGACATCAATTGACTGGCAAAACAAGCGTCCGGAGTTTTGCGATATACTCCCTCATATTTATTAACAAGCGTCCGGAGTTTTGCGATATATTCCCTCATATTTGTTAACAAGCGTCCGGAGTTTTGCGACATATTCCCAATATTGAAAAAAAACGCGCTATGTGACTTGTTATTTGACGTCCTATAGCATAGCAAACCTTATGCTTCATAACATGTTTCAAATGGCGCGCACATGTTATCTTTGCTTGATTACAATATAGTGTACACTGTTTCATTGTAATATACACTTTCTGTTGGGGAAACCCCGATGCCGAGATCCAATACCAAATAGTCGAGAGAAGAGCAAACACACCAAATCAATGCCACAAGCAAGATACACTACTTTTAATGTGGTTCGGCGAATGCCTACGTCCACGGGACAAGGAAGGGGGAGTTTTCACTATTAGAAATCAAGGGGATACAACTACGGTTACAAATCTCACCAAAACCCACAACAAATCACTCTTGATCTCTCCCAAATGCTCCAATAATAGAAGCCCACAAAACCCCTCTCAATGGCTGCTAAAACCCTCTTGCTTTAAATCCTAAAAATGAGTTAAGGGTATATATACAACTCCCAAACGAAACAGGTCTGGAAACCAAACCCAACCCAAAACCGCTTCGGCGGTCGACCGTGATGGTCGACCGCGAAGGTATATATATACAACTCCCAAACGAAACAGGTCTGGAAACCAAACCCAACCCAAAACCGCTTCGGCGAAGGTATCGCGGTCAACTGCCACGGTCGACCGCATCAACTCCAGAGACTTCCCAAGACAACAGAAACTTTCGCGATCGATCGTCACGGTAGACCGCCAGAGATCCAGAGGAACAGTGAGGTCCCGTGCACGACTTCGGTTGACCGCAAAGACCCGTGATGGACCGCAAAGACCCGCGGTCGACCGCCAACCTGTCAAACTGAGTTCATGAGCCCAAACTTGCTATTCTTGCCAATCCTACAAATCTCCACCTAGACGAACGTTTTTCCAAAACTGAGCCGACACTGACCACACCAAAATGCCTCACTTATTACGTCCAATACGCCATAACAACGGACTCATGACAACGGACTCCATCCATAACAAATCGAGACTCATACAGGAGTGCGGACACTCACCCAAAACAATAGTGTCTACTAACCAAATTGGCTGCATCAAAACTGACTGCCTACGTATCCTCTTGTCCAAGGAATCAAGCCTTCACGTAGTTCACCCAATGGCCTCCAAAGGCCCTCAATCCAAAAGAAGAGTTCTCAACTCTTCACCAACATCAACACCCAATCTGCGGCTGATAGCATCAACAATGACCCCAAACTGACACGATCCAAACACCTCTACCTGAGGTGACCCAATGGCCACATCCAAGCTACATCCACCAGCTGCACTCGAATCTACCAACTCATCATCCGCATCCAAATCCAAATGACTCCCACACTGTGTCAACACTCTCCACCTGCTCGAGAGTCCAAAGTGACATACCTACTCAGAACAGAATCAGAAGCTCTCAACTGATAGCCAAAAGAACCTCTAAATCTTAATCATGCAATCGGATCCAATCTCACATCCACGATGTGACCAAGTCCTGGGTAGCCAAACATCCCATGTAACCCAAAGTCTGAAACAGCTCCACCAGATCTAACAACTCTTAATGTAGCAGTTGGCAACCTCATAAGATGGTCCAAACATGTCGGAGCCTGAATACCAAATCCACTGCTCGACAACCAACGCCGATCATTCTCCAAAAAGGAACAGCTCACCGAATCCGCCATCTCATCTCGTCGCCCCAATGTCTCCTCTCTTAAGAAGTGTCTCTAACTGCCATGAGCTGGACACGAATGTAAGAAAGAACCCCTACTAGAAGTAGTACGATGGGTAACCTTTCTGCCAATACACCCCCTCCAACTGTTGCGGACTACTAGGGCTTCATACCAACGGGACTTGGTTGTTACCCATAAATACCTAGTACAATCCCCAACATAGAAAACATAATACCGATTACCTCCCAATGATGCCTCTTTGGAAGGCCCCCGAATGCCTAACTAAACACTTCCAATAAGACCCCTCGATCGATGGATAGAAGTGCCAAACTCCATATCGGTCTTCTCGCTCATCCAAATGTGCTCAAAGGACTTTAATCTATAGGTCATAGCACTCCTCAACAATCTATGCATGACATAACCAATTATATATCCCAGCAACAAACAATGCTACAGTCTAGCCAAAGAAGTCGTCAGCTTTCTATCAATCACCATGCTCCCAAGTAAATAATACAAGTTGCTTCTTCTGACCGCTCTTCATCACAATCATGGACCCCAATGTGACCTTTAAGCATGCATCCGCCAAGATCACCCTATAGCCTGCTGCCTCCAATGCCCCAAGTGAAATGATGTTCTTCTTCAATTGAGGAACGAAGCTCACTTCAACCAACTCCCGAATCATCCCGTCACTCATCCAAATCTGAACAATATCGATACCACCAATAAGATATTTATGATCATTACCCATGAGCACAACATCCCCTCTTTCCAACTCCTGAAAGCTAGAGAACCAATCCCTCCTAGGGCATATGTGATAAGTAGCAACCGAATCCAACATCCACTCGGTGGAGTCAGCAACACTAACTGACGGAAGAGCTGGGCATAAATAGCCCGAAGAATCCGAATCTAAAATGTCACCACTAGCCTTGGCAACATTCAACTCTGAAGCTTGAATAGCTTTCCCCTTATTCTTTCCGGCTTGAAATTTTGGGCATTCGGCTTTCCAATGTCCATCTTCTCTATAAAAGGCACACTAATTCCTACCAACTATAGGATGTGCTCCTCTAGACTGCGACCTTCTATCACGGTTTGGACTCTTACCTCTTACGACCAATGCCCCCGCTACTGGCTCAATGGAAGTCTCCTTGTCCTTCTTACGAAGTTGATAATTCACAAGTGCCGTGGTGACCTCACTATACGAAAGAGATGCCTTTCCATTAATAAGAGTAAGGACGAAGGTTTCATATTCCTCGTCAGGTAAGGAACTCAACAATAGCAACGCCTTGTCCTCATCTTCAACCATGACATCTACATTCGCCACATCCGCAAGAAGATTCGTGTAGTGGTTCATGTGATCACTAATGGATGTCCCCTTCTTCAATTGGAAGCGATAAAGCCTCCTCTTCAAATGCAAGCGATTTTCGATGGTCTTCGTCAAAAACTTGCCCTCTAGGACTTCCCAAATCTTCATCGCCGACATCTCATTCATCACATCATATTTTAGATCTTGAGTGAGACAAGTCCTAATCACACTACACACCATTCTATTCATTTTCTTCTAAACCTTCTCATCAATGTCGTCCGGTTTCCCATCCAACTCTAACGTTTCTTCCAAATTTTACGTATTTAGCGCATCCAAGACTTCGCATCTCCAAAGTCCAAAATTATTTGTGCCATCGAACTTCTCCACATCTATCTTTATAGAATGTATACTCAAACTTTGGATGGTATTCACACTAGAAGAACCCTCCTCACCTTTATCTTTCCCAGCCATATATCTCAAAGCACCCAATAACAATTGCGGAACAAATAAGAAATAGATCCAACTTGAAAAGATAGAAACTTTACCACAAAGATCCTATCTTTAACACCAACCGAAGCTCTAGATGAACTTCCCAACTGATCTACTCCTCCAAAAAAGCCCAAGCGTTGCCCAGAGCACTGATACCAAATGTTGGGGAAACCCCGATGCTGAGATCTAATACCAAATAGCCGAGAGAGAAGAGTAAACACGACAAATCAATACCACAAACAAGATACACCAGTTTTAATGTGGTTCGGCGAATGCCTATGTCCACGGGGCAAGGAAGGGGGGTTTTCACTATTAGAAATTAAGGGGATACAACTAGGATTATAAATCTTACAAAAACCCACAACAAATCACTCTTGATCTCTCCCAAATGCTCTAACAATAGAAGCTCACAAAACCCCTCTCAATGGCTGCTAAAACCCTCTTGCTTTAAACCCTAAAAACGAGTTAAGGGTATATATACAACTTCCAAACAAAACAGGTCTGGAGACCTAACAAAACCCAAAACCGCTTCGGCAGTCGACCGTGACGGTTGACCGCGCAGGTATCGCGGTCGACTGCCACAGTCGATCGCATCAACTCCAGAAACTTCCCAAGATAGCAGAAACTTTCGTGATCGACCGTCATGATCGACCGCCAGAGATCCAGAGGCACAGTGAGGTCCTGTGCATGACTTCGGTCAACCGCAAAGACCCACGGTCGAACGCCAAACCTGTCAAACTAAGTTCCTGAACCCAAACCTGCTATTCTTGCCAATCCTACAAATCTCCACCTCGGCGAACATTTTTCCAAAACTGAGTCGATACTGACCACACCAAAATGCCTCACTTGTTGCGTCCAATAAGCCATGGCAACGAACTCATGACAACGGACTCCATCCATAACAAATCGAGACCCATACGAGAGTGCGAATACTCACCCAAAACAACAGTGTCTACTTACCAAATCGGCTACATCAAAACTGACTGGTTACGTATCCTCTTGCCCAAGGAATCAAGCCTTCACGTAGTTCACCCAATGGCCTCCAAAGGCCCTCAATCCAAAAGAAGAGTTCTTAACTCTTCACCAACATCAACACCCAATCTACGGCTGATAGCATCACCAATGATCCCAAACTGACACGATCCAAACACCTCCACCTGAGGTGACCCAATGGCCATATCCAAGCTACATCCACCAGCTGTACTCGAATCTACCAACTCATCATCCGCATCCAAATCCAAATGACTCCCACACTGTGTCACCTCAGTTAGAATCCCAAACAATATAGAATGACTTGGAGTATGTAGAGTAATCTCCATCCAATATAGAGTAGCATCACCCTCCACCCGCTGCGATATCCCATTGATCTGGTCAACACTCTCCACCTACCCAAGAGTCCAAAGTGACATACCTACTCAGAACAAAATCAGAAGCTCTCAACTAATAGCCAAAAGAACATCTTAATCCCAATCATGCAATCAGATCCAATCTCACATCCACGATACGACCAAGTGCTGGGTAGCCAAACGTCCGACGTAACCCAAAGTCTGAAACAGCTCTACCAGATCTAACAACTCTCAATGTAGTAGTTGGAAATCTGGTCAACACTCTCCACCTACCCAAGAGTCCAAAGTGACATACCTACTCAGAACAAAATCAGAAGCTCTCAACTAATAGCTATAAGAACCTCTCAATCCCAATCATGCAATCAGATCCAATCTCACATCCATGATACGACCAAGTGCTGGGTAGCCAAACATCCGACGTAACCCAAAGTCTGAAACAGCTCCACCAGATCTAACAACTCTCAATGTAGCAGTTGGCAACCTATTAAGATGGTCCAAACATGTCGGAGCCATAATACCAAATCCACTGCTCGACAACCAACGCCGATCCTTCTCCAGAAAGGAAGCTCACCGAATCCTCTATCTCATCTCGTTGCCCTAATGTCTCCTCTCCTAAGAAGTGTCTCTAACTGCCATGAGCTGGGCACGAATATAAGAAAGAACCCCTACTAGAAGTAGTACGATGGGTAACCTTTCTGCCAATACACCTCCTCCAACTGTTGCGGACTACTAGGGCTTCATACCAACGGGACTTGGTTGTAACCCATAAATGCCTAGTACAACCCCCAACATAAAAAACATAATACCGATTACCTCCCAATGATGCCTCCTTGGAAGGCCCCCCCTAATGCCTGATTGAACACTTCCAATAAGACCCCTCGATCGATGGATAGAAGTGCCAAACTCCATCTCGGTCTTCTCGTTCATCCCAATGTGCTCAAAGGACTTCAATCTACAGGTCATAGTATTCCTCAACAATCTATGCACGGCATAACCAATCATATATCCTAGCAACAAACAATGCTACAGTCTAGCCAAAGAAGTCGTCAGCTCTCTATTAATCACCATGCTCCTAAGTAAATAATACAAGTTACTCCTTCTGATGCCCTTCATCACAATCATGGACCCCAAATGTGACCTTCAAGCGTGCATCCGCCAAGATCACCCTATAGCCTGCTGCCTCCAATACCCCATGTGAAATGATGTTCTTCTTCAATTGAGGAACGAAGCTCACTGCAACCAACTCCCGAATCATCCCGTCACTCATCCAAATCTGAATGGTACCGATACCACCAATAGAGCATTTGTGATCATTACCCATGAGTACAACATCTCATCTTTCCAACTCCTAAAAGTTGGATAACTAATCCCTCCTAGGGTATATGTGGTAAGTAGAAACCGAATCCAACATCCACTCAGTGGTGTCAACAACACCAACTGACAAAAGAGCTGGGCACGAATAGCCCGAAGAATCCGAATATGAAATGTCGCCACTAGCCTTGGCAACATTCAACTCTGAAGCTTGAATAGCCTTTCCCTTATTCTTCCCGGCTTGCAATTTTGGGTATTCGGTTTTCCAATATCCATCCTCTCTACAAAAGGCACACTGATTCCTACCAACTACAGGATGTGCCCCTCTAGACTATGACCTTCTATCACGGTTTGGACTCTTAGCTCTTGCAACCAATGCCCCCACTACCGGCTCAATGAAAGTCTTCTTATCCTTCTTACGAAGTTGATAATTCACAAGTATCATGGTGACCTCACTATACGAAAGAGATGCCTTCCCATTAATAAGAATAAGGACGAAGGTTTCATATTTCTCGTTAGGTAAGGAACTCAACAATAGCAACACCTTAACCTCATCTTCAACCATGACATTTACATTCGTCACATCCGTAAGAAGCTTCGTCTAGTGGTTCATGTGATCACTAATGGATGTCCCCTTCTTCAATTGGAAGTGATAAAGCCTCCTCTTCAAATGCAAACAATTTTTGATGCTCTTTGTCAAATACTTGCCCTCTAGGACTTCCCAAATCTTCTTAGCCGACGTCTCATTCATCACATCATATTTTAGATCTTGAGTGAGATAAGACCTAATCACACCACACGCTGTTCTATTCATTTTCTTCCAAACCTTCTCATCAATGTCATCCGGTTTCCCGTCCAATTCCAACGTTTCTTCCAAATTTTGCACATTTAGCGTATCCAAGACTTCACATCTCCAAAGTCTAAAATTATTTGTACCATCGAACTTCTTCACATCTATCTTCATAGAATGGATACTCAAACTTTGGATGGTCTTCACACTAGAAGAACCCTTCTCACCTTTATCTTTCCCGGCCATATATCTTAAAGCACCCAATAACAATTGCGGAACAAACAAGAAATAGATCCAACTTAAAAAGATAGAAACTTTACCACAAAGATCCCACCTTTAACACCAACCGAAGCTCTAGATAAACTTCCCAACTGATCTACTCCTCTAAAAATGCCCAAGAGTTGCCCGGAGCTCTGATACCACTTGTTGGGGAAATCCCGATGCCGAGATCCAATACCAAATAGCCGAGAGAGAAGAGCAAACACACCAAATCAATGCCACAAACGAGATCCAATACCAAATAGCCGAGAGAGAAGAGCAAACACACCAAATCAATGCCACAAACAAGATACACCAGTTTTAACGTGGTTCTCAATGCCACAAACAAGATACACCAGTTTTAACGTGGTTCGGCGAATGCCTACGTCCACGGGGCAAGGAAAGGGGAGTTTTCACTATTAGAAATCAAGAGGATACAACTAGGGTTACAAATCTCACCAAAACCTATAACAAATCACTCTTGATCTCTCCCAAATGCTTCAACAATAGAAGCTCACAAAACCCCTCTCAATGGCTGCTAAAACCCTCTTGCTTTAAACCCTAAAAACGAGTTAAGGGTATATATACAACTTCCAAACGAAACGGGTCTGGAAATCAAACCCAACCCAAAACCGCTTCTGCAGTCGACCATTACGGTCGACCGTGTAGGTATCGCGGTCGACTGCCACGGTCGACCGCATCAACTCCAGAGACTTCCCAAGACAGTAGAAACTTTCACGGTCGACCGCCACGATCGACCACCAGAGATCCAAAGGCACAGTGAGGTCCCGTGCAAGACTTTGGTCGACCGCAAAGACCCGCGGCTGACCGCCAACCTGTCAAACTGAGTTCCTGAGCCCAAACCTGCTATTCTTGCCAATCCTACACTTTCAATTTAACATTCGCTATTCAATGCAACATACACCATTTCAATTATAATTATATTCGAGTTTGAGAATAATTTCTTTGTTAGCTCTATTTAAAACTTGAAATAGTTATGTAACTTTTCTTAGATGTTAAGACTTGATGGCTTCTTTATTTGTCGTGATTGATATATCGTAAGATTGTTATGCTTGTGATTGTGAACTTTATTGATTTTTAAAGAATGAAGTGAATGTGAAATTACGAACAAGACAAGTAAATTAGTGATAATATATTTGATCGTTTTATTATGGTGCTTGTTAATAAATTAGTAAAGATCGTATTAAATTTTAAATTTTTATTAAAAAGTATTTTTATATTTTGAAATCATGTCCATGTTTATTAGGAGTATTTCAGATGTTTTTATATTTCTTTCAAATTAAAGGAGAAACACATAACCTAGCTATATGTTACATTGTATGAGCTTTAAGGTACCGAGCAGCAAAGCGTTAAATTAAGTCAATATTAAGGTACACTTTCTGGAAAAATGATGGAGTTGATAGGTACCATGATTAAAAGAAAGAGTATATAATTTAGTTACAAGAAACTAAATGGGTGGGTGCGTGAGAAATCTTGAGACATTGAGAATACTTAGTCTACCCTTTTTTTTGTCAATGAAAAGTTTTATTCATTATTAAAATTTGGAAGTTTTTTTTACACCTCTAGATACTCAACTTTCACTTTCACATCTGAGAACAAAAGGAAAACCTGCATATACAAAAATCCTCAAATCATAGGAGCCAATCCTAGCTAATATCAGGACTGTTGAGGACTATGTACAATATCTCCATCTTAATCTCTCTAATCACAACATATGCTCCCTTGCTTTTCTGTTGAAACAATCTGTTGTTTCTTTCCCGCCATATGATATAAATAGAAGTGACCATGGGCATCCTCTTGAGCTTTTGATTAAAACCCTTCCCTCTCAGGCTGGTAGAGAACTAGTTCAAACAATGATTGCAATTACAAGATTTTCATCTACACTTTAGCCAATCCAAAACACAATTCCATACGTAGCAAGAATACCCACAATCAAAAAACAGATGATCCCTGGATTCGACTGAAATAGAGCACAGACAGCAAGTGTTTGAACTTGTGATCCCCTACTTTAAAATCCTATCCTGAGTTAGTAATCTATCTTGTATAGCCAGTCAACATATGAAAGAGTGCTTAGGAATATTTAATCTCTCCCAAACTAACTTCGACCATGATATATTGCTTGCAACTGGGGAGATAACCAGATACAGGGCAGAAAGTTTGATTTTTGCACCTACATAGCAGGAGCTGATCATGTTCTTCAAATTTTCCACTCCACCACTGAAAATAAGAGCTTTGTCCCTTGTCTTAATCAATTGTTTCCACATCCATGAGTCTCCTTCTCTTGGTTTTACATGCCAAATATCTCTATTCTTCAAATATGTACCATGGATCCATTTAATCCACAACAACTCCTTATTAATATGAATATACCATATACATATCAAAGCCGATGCTTAATTCCACACAGGAGCTGAAAACAACCCCAAACCACCTTGATCCTTTCTTAAACATACTCTCTCCCATGACACAAGTGGAGTTCTGAAGTTTTTGCCTGATTTACCCCTTAAAAATTTCCAGCATAAATCATCAATCCTTTGAAGAACCTTAACAGGAAGGAAAAATTTGAAATCTAGAAAATTTGGATTCCAAGTATCACACTTTTGATCACTTGCAGTCTCCCAGCATATGAGAGATTTCTTTGCTTCTGCCAGGCATTGAATTGTCCTTCAATTTTTGTGAGTAAAGGATTACAGTCTAAGAACGACAACCTCTTAGATGCAAGGGGGACACCCAGATATTTGAAAGGCAATTCTCCAAAAGTGAAACCCAACAAGTTATTGATAGAAACCTTTGTTGATTCATCCACACCCTCAAAGAAAATTGAACACTTTCCAGGGTTGGCTTCAAGACCAGAATTTCTGTCAAACTCCTTAACACATTAATGTAACTTATGCACAGAGTTTCCTTTAAAAAAATAAGAGAAGGTCATCAGCAAATACCAGGTGTGTGATTTTAACTACCACACTTTGGATGGAATATAAATATCCTGTTAAGTTTTAAAAGACCCAACTTCCTTGAGAGCTATTCCATTCCTAGGATGAAGAGATAAGGAGAGAGTGGGTCACCTTGTCTTAAGCCATGTTCACCCTTAAAATAACTATGAAGAGAACCATTTAGAGAGATTGAATAATTTGGTGAAGCGATACATGCCATAATCCATTTGATCATAGTATCTGGAAAACCCAATCTAAGAAGCAAGTCTGACATGAAACTCCAACTGATGGTATCAATTGCCTTCCTGATATCAATATTTATCATGGCCCTT
The DNA here is from genome assembly GCF_001876935.1 of Asparagus officinalis. Lineage (NCBI taxonomy): Eukaryota > Viridiplantae > Streptophyta > Magnoliopsida > Asparagales > Asparagaceae > Asparagus > Asparagus officinalis. Next base: position 77,853,548 of record NC_033796.1, read on the forward strand.
GGAGAAATATTTTTCCTGCTATAATTCTTGATCAGTTTATGAGCAAGCATGATATTGCTTGAGATTTGCCTCCCTTTAACAAAAGTACCATGTGCTTCATTCACAAGATACTCCATCACTATTTTTAATCTGTTTGCTAGCACTTTTGAGATGAATTTGTAGATACAATTACAGCATGATATAGGTCTAAAATCAGAGGGGGTTCTTGGACATTTAATTTTGCGAATAAGAGAGATGGAAGTTGAGTTCACCCTACCTAGCAATTTCCCATTCCTAAAGAACTTCTGTATAGCCAAAATGATTTACTCCCTTTTGATAGGCCATGATGATTTGAAGAATGCCATACTATATCCATCAGGGCCAAGGGCCTTGTTTTCAGAAATAGAGAAGATTGCAGTTTTTATTTCTTCCTTTGTAACTGGAGAAGCTAGAGCATTTTCTTGAGAAGCTGATAAGCAAGAACCTGATTTAATAATACTCTTATCTAGAGGAATTGTATTCACAATAGTACCCATAAGGGTTTTGTAATATGCAATTAATTCATTTACAATTCATTCTCCATCAGTGATTTTATCCCCCAAATTATTACAAAGAACAACCACCCTATTGTTGTGTTTCTTTGATTTAGCTATATCATGAAAAAGACTTGTACACCTATCACCTTAAAGATTCCATGTAGTCCTTGCTTTTTGTTGATAAAAAAAAATTCACAATCTAGGAGCTTGTTGTATGTTGAGATGCATTCCTTCTCCTGAGATATAAATGCAGGGTTAAGAGGATAAGCTTAAAGTTCCTTTTGAGCATCCTCTAAAGTAATTCTAGCTCTTTTAACTTGCTCGCTAATATTGTAAAAATGCTTTTTGTTTAAAGCCTTCAGAGACTCTCTCAGCAGTTTAAACTTTTTACAGACTGAAAACATTTTGTAACCTTGAATGGTTTCCTTCCAGGTATCAGAAACAGTGGGCAGATAACTGGGATGTTTAGTCCACATTTTGAAGAATTTAAATGGCTTTTTCTCTTACATACATTCTTCGTAAATTGAAATTTGAGCAGGAGAAAGATCTGAGAAACTAGGAAGAAGGAATTTAGCATGACTAGCATTATAAGTATTTATCCATACATCATTAACCAATGCTCTGTCAAGCCTACTCTAGACTCTGGAATCAGATTCTTGCTTGTTGTTCTAAGTGAAAAAACAACCTATAGTTTTTAGATGAGAGAGAAAACAATCTTCAATGAAGTCCCTGAAATCCTTAGTATCAGCTTCAGATAAAATTGAACCCCCTAAATTTTCATCACTGCTTATCATAGAATTAAAGTCTCCACAGAGTAACCATGGTGAATTACCAATACTTTGATTTACCTGAATGAGATCCAGCCAAAGATCTTTTCTAGCTTCAATTTGATTGAAACCATAAACTGATGATATGATACAGTTTAATCTACCATCTACTAATTTCACTTTGCATGAAATGTACTGATCAGAGGACATTAAAGGTTGTACATCCAAAATATCAGGGTCCCATATGATTAGAATCCTTGCTTTGCTAGAGCTCCTAACATTTGATATCCATGTCTAACTACTTGTAATTTTCTTGGTAGATGCAAGTAACATAATATCTTTTATTTTGGCCTCAAGCAGAGCAATAAAAGAGGATTTATACTGATAAAGGTGTTTCTTGACCAAGTGTTTCTTAGAGGATTTATTCAATCCTCTAACATTCCAGAATGTTAGATTCATTTAGTTTTGATCCCCTTTATCCATTATAGAAGGGTCAAGATCTTCTGAGAAATCCAAAGGAAAAAAAGAATTTATTGGGGTCCTTTTTGAATTTTTTTCCTTTAACTATCATCCATGGTTTATTTACATTTCTAGCACCCCCAGATCTATGGATAATTATGATCTCAGTTCCAGATATTGAGTCTTGTTGGAACAATACTTTACCATCTTTTGAGGCAGATTCTTAGACGTGCACAACATGCACAGGTTCCTGACTTGAGCTAGAAGGTTCATTTATTTTTTGATTGTGTCCAGTATCCATAGAGAGCTGATTTGAAGTACTACAATTAATAGAGTTCATAATAACACCAGAGGTGATTCCCTACCCATTTACATGCTCAGGTAGCTGAACTGAGAAATTATCAGGCAGTTGAATATTTGCATAATTCTCATTACTAGACTTCCCATTCTGAATTGATATCTCTTTTACAGGTATCTGAGATGGATTTATAACTTTTCTAGGATTCACATTTCCTCTTAGAACATGTGAGTTACCATAACCATCTGGTAACACAAGTTTATCACTTTTATCCCCAGGTACAAAAGTAGAATCCTGCACAATCACTGTTTTTTCCCCTTATCAACATTACTAACATTCTGTTTAGGGATCCATTTTTGAGTCCTTGGTTGTCTTTTACAAAAATTTGAATCATGACCTACTTGTTTACAGTAGTCACACCATCTTGGTTTAAGCTCATAATTCACCCTCTGAGAAAAATGTACACCTTTTGGCCCTTGAGTGGATATATGATCAGGAAGAGATGCAGAAAAGGTTACCTCTATCAGAACTCTGGCATATGCAAGTCTCTGCCTTCTGGCTATGAGTTTATCAGTGGTAATAGGCTTTCCAATAGTACTCACAATCTTACTAATACTCCTTGCATTCCACAAGTTCAAGTTTAAACCTGGCAATTGAATCCACATTGGGTAGATACATTCTTTTACGCTATCAATTTCTTCATTTACTGTCTGGGGCTTCAAAAGTAGAGGTCTTGAGCCAAGAAACCATGGACCCCTTTCAAGAATATCACACATTTCCTCCTTACTTTTAAATTTGAACAAGAAAACTCCAGACTTAAGAAGACAAACTTTTGAATTAGCAATAGGAGCCCAAACCTTTTGCACAAAAATTTCCATCGCTTTGAATTTTACATTCAGACCCATAACCTGGCCAATTATTAAAAATTTCCATATAGAAATACCTTCATTCCATTCATCTTCCTCAAAAGAAACAATATCTTTAGAAGTAGGCGGCAAATAATCCAAATCAAAACCATTCCCTAGCTTCCTATTGTCAGCAAAAATACTGACCCAACTTTTCTTAACATTATTATCAAGAATAGGCTTATCAATCGAAGGACTAAGCTGAGGAAAAAGTTGATTTTAGACTTAAAACATCAGAATTCTCAACAAAAGTTTTCTCAATAGATTTCCAAGAAACATCAACACCTGACATAGAAACTGGATCTGAATTCAAATTTTCAGTGATTGATTTCAATGGAATAGTGTTTGTATCTGAACCTGACACTTGAATAGAATCTATAGAAATTTTCCTAGCTAAATCATTTGAGAAATGCTTCCAAGATAAAGAATTAGCCAGATTATCCACCAACTCAACTTCATCAGCCCAATATCTACCACTAGAACATCTAGTAATATTATCAGAGTTAAGCATCTTACCAGAGATCGATGACTTGCTGAGATGCCAAGATTGTACAGTCATCATCTTAGGAGTAGCCTGAGGAAGACAAAGAATCAACAAGGAAATCTGTAGATCTAAGAATATCCATCATCAATTTCTTTTTCTTCTCCCCTTTAGGTCCCGTTGACCCCATCTCAATACATGAATCTTCATCATCTTTGGCCAAAGATATATCAGACTGATCCTCGAGAACATGCGAACTTGGATTTGAAGATCTCAATCCAATTTCTAGGATTTTTTTTCCACTTTTTTCTTTTCTTAGCCATAAGAGAACAAAGCGGGGATGCAAGTTAGCTGTGAAGAAATCACCCTCTAACCTACACCGTTAACCACTCCTTACAAACTACTTCATTACATGTGCCCTTTTATACTTAGTCTAACCTTGGTATACAAGGGATGAAAGGAAATAACTAGGGTAGGAATACTTGTAGGTAACACATTAGAAGGTAATGATGTAGACGTAAAAGTAGTTGGGGACAGAATAATAAGAATAAAACTATACATAACACATAAGTAATTAATATAGTTAATACTTATGTACTACAAGTAGTATTTGTCATGCCCCTCTTCCCAAAATACCTGGGAATCGGAACTGCATAAGCCCGTGACGTATTAGATTAAGGAGAATAAATAAAAATAAACATTTCTCCTCAACCTAATACGCTAAGCACCTAGAAATAAATACAATGCGAAGTCACATGTCCCCGATCATAATTAGCAAGAATATAATGAACAACACATAATAAAATAATATATATCACAAATGAATATCATCTAAGATATAATATTCGGGTCAAACAATGTCCTTATTATAAAACTGAACAAATAAAAACTGAAGAAAAATATAATACATCGTTCAACAGTAAAAGAAAGGATAATACTACAAAAGAAACTAGGATCATCAACTAAGAAGAGGTAGCTGAACTTCGGCTTATTCTTCAACTCTATCTGTAAGGCACTCCTGCTGAGAATCCTCCGGCTCCTGACGATCTCCCAGTTGGACATGTTCTTCCTCGTAGTCTGACACACACCAGAGAAAACATGTGTACGTCAGCGTGCATGGCACACGGCAAGACCCCACAAAACAAATAGAACGAACGAAAACTCAAGCGAAAAACAATTCGATAACAGAAATGACAAGAAACGTGCAACAAGAAATCCAACAAAATCAACATGCGAAAACACTACTAAAATATGATAATCATAAGGCTATCTGCACACTATAACCGGGTCGAGTACTAGCCATTCTAAATTCTCACTGGTCCACATCTCACACAGAGTCAATGCTAATATTATCGGATAACTGACTGTTCATAAATCCTCTACGCGCATCCAATACCGCTACACGAATCGGTCAGAAGACTACACGCAATCCGATCTCAGTCTGGCCCGAACTCAGGCAAAGCTCAGGTAACGAAACAGGTCACTGACTAAAGTGATTACACGAATTCACTTTAGCCTAACAAACCAACCCCAGTGACTACACGAATTCACTGGCACGAGCTGAAAGATACATTAACAGTCACATCTAAGCACATGAATATTAACTTCCCCATCCCAACTCTTCTCGTTTTCCTAAATCAACAGTCGTATTCCACACTGAAACTCTAGTTCACCACCTAAACTCAGTCAACACACCCATACATGTCACTAGGTCTGTTCATGACGCACGAGGCCACTAAGTCATGAACTACTAAGAGTTCTCTAACCCAACCAGAAACAATAATAACATGACTACTTCTATGCAAATACATTAAAATAGAACAAAACAGAAAATGCAATCATAAACAGTAAAACATGCATGCATTCTAGTTTCATTAATATCTTATTATCTGAATCTCAAAACCACTCATAAAAATTATATGCATCTAAATAATATCGAAAATAACTATGGTTAAAAGAAAACTAAAATCTGTTATCGTTTTGCACATAAAATGTCACAGTCTACAACTACTGACAAAAAATCGTAAATTAATCTAAAATCCAAAATAAATAATCCTTTTTGCTAATAAATTCCTTTAAAACATCATAATTATCAAAAATATAATTCTTTTACCGAAATAACTTAACAACAAAAAATGACCCTTTTTTGAAGTAAATTAATTTAAATTATCTATTTTAATGATTATTCAAAACCAACCCTTTTTTGAAATAATTTATTTTCTCATCATAATAATTCTAAAAATAATCTTTAAATATATTCTTTCTTTTAAAAACATCTCAAATAACCACTTTTATACAATATACTTATTTCTTTAAATTACTTATCATAACATCATTATCAATATGATCATCAACAAGCCCACGCAATTATCACAATATCATATAGTAACATAATTAAATTAGTTAAATTGAAGCATATAATTAATTCATAATATCTAAAAATTAGAACAACGAGTCAAAGAATATCAGGATCTTGCCTTGGGTTTTTGTCGAACGAATCGACGTTGACGGTGCATCGCGTCGATGCTGAAGGCGACAGATCTAAATAGCGACGTCGTCGGGGATCTCGATGATATAGCGGATGCCCGGTTTTAGATCTGGAGCCGATGCAGGCTGAGCCAGTCAACGACGTCGGACTGTTGCGACGCGTGACTTTGGCGGCCCTCGACGCGCGTCAACAACGCGATGTTCGCGGCCTGCGGCCCCACGTTTGCCCCCAACAACGCTGAAGGCGCGAGCACAGTGGCAGGGGCGCGCCGCGACGAAGGAGGCCGTAGCGGTGTTTGAATGAGGAGCGGGGGTCCGCGAGAGGACCTGAGCGGGCAGTAGCCTCAGCAGGGGATCCGGCCGGCCCTAGAGCGCACCGACGGGAGCTCGGCCTCGCGAGGCTGGTAGGCGGGCAGCCAGGCGCGCGCAATGGCTGTTTACGTGCAGCTGCGGCCCAGGTTTGAGAAGGTCGAGGCACGTGGTCAGGTTAGCCATCGGTGCCGGGAGAGCGGCCAAGGGGAGTAGGCGCGGCCTGGGCCAAAGATCTAAGACGCGGCTGGCCGGGAGGCTGACCGGATGCCGGCGTTGCGGGCAGTGGCCTTCTGGAGTCAGGCCAGAGGTGGGCGCGGCTGACAAAGGCTGGTTCAGGCAGTGGGGCTCGGCGACTGATGCGACTGCCGAGGCGCGCGGCGAGAGAGGTGTGCTGCGGAGAGAGAGAGCAGAGAGAGAGAGAGAGACGAGGAGAGAGAGAGAGAGAGGAGGCAGAAAGAGATGGCGCGGCCGGCGCTCCCAAGTGAACGGAAGAAGAGAGAAGAGAGAAAGTGGAAAAGAAGGCAATTATATATATTAATATATATATAATAATATATATATATATATATATATATATATATATATATATAGAGAGAGAGAGAGAGAGAGAGAGAGAGAGGAAAATTAGGGTTTTGAAAAATAATTAAAAATAAAAATAATAACAAAATAAATTAAATAATTATATCAAAATTATCTACACATTAAAACGTACAATTTATAGTATTACAACCGATAATACGCAATGGTAGAAATAATACAAGAAATTATACAATTAAACAAGAATAATTAATAAAAAATATAATTACTTATATTTAAAATCAAATAATTATGGAATAATTATCTATGCAATAAAACATACCAGTTGTATTAATACGACAATAATACAATAATTTACACAAATAATACGTAATTAATAATACAACGTATTATATGAAATAATATATAAATAATAATAATAATACAATGTATTATTTAAAATGACACGTAACAGTATCGATAACACAACGCATAAATTCCATAAATTTTTACTGTACTAAATAAATTTATAAATATTAAAATCATTTAAATAAATATAAAACTTGAAATTAAATTATAGAAAATTATAGAAAATTGAGAAAAATACAAATACTCTTTTAAAAATCATAATTAAATATTTTAAAATAGTAAAAAAATATTTTAACTAATATTAAAATTCATGGTCCTTACATCCTACCCTCCTTAAACCAAATTCCGTCATCGGAATTAACCTAAGGACAGATATATGAAAAGAGAGATTCAACTCAACACATATAGAGAAGAATTCAAAATAACTGCAGCTCCATAAACAAAGGGGAATGTAAGATAAGAATGACACAAGATAAGATACAAGAAATGACAACTAAGATATCGTTATCGTATTTCAGACTCGTAAAAAAATCTAAGCAAATACTATGATACAAACATATTTAACTGTGTGAACTTGTTACAAAGTACTTGTAAATATATAAGCAATCTAATCAGTATAAAGTATAAGGTAAGCAATAATATAGAATCAAAACAAACACGTACAATATAAATAAACAATCATATAAAGTGAATCATACATATGATATACAAGCAATTACAGAATCATAGAAGAAACATATTAAGTAAGAATAAAAGTCAAGCAAGAAAATAAATCTATAGCTAACACAAAAAAATAAGTCAAATACAATAGAAACAGACAGAAACATAAACAACATAATAAGAAAAGACAAAAAATCTAAAATATATAACAGTTTAAACGAAACATATTAGTAGGATATAACAATGGTAAATAAAAAACAAAAAGAAAATTAATTATGAAAAACATAATCAATACAGGTTCAAACTAAAGATATTAAAAACACAATGTAAGATATAAAATCAATAAAAACGAGTAAATGAGCGAAAAACAAAAATCTACAGGATCATATAACAAAATAGAATAATATAATAATAAGTATAAATCAAAGATAATAGGAAAAGTAATCATAAAGCAATTAGAATAATAATACATACAAAATAAACACAAATAAAAGAAAACATATTTAATTGATGGAATGATGAAAAGTAGTCTGAAATATATAAAAGATACAAAGATAGTCAAACATAAATAACTAAACACAATTATAAAACAATTATACAAGATAGTCAAATATAAATAGCTAAACACAATTATAAAACAATTATACAATCAAATAATCATGTAAACCAGTATACAAAATTTAGCAGATAAGTAATTTATTATATAATATTAGGAATTTACAAATTATATATACAGAAATTAGAATACGACAAATAATATAATCATGTAAAAATAAGTAGCACAATACAAGTGAAACATTAGAAGGTAATTGAACATAAACCAAAAAGATATGATATACAAAACAATACAAAGCAGATAATCATAGAAGGACAAGGTGATATGACACAACAACATATAATAAAATGAATTATATGTAGTATATCATATCAAAAACAAAATAAATAATTATTATCATATATCACAGCAATAACTATCAAAAACACACACTTTATATAAATATTATGACTAAATTAATAAAGCAGACTAACCTGAACAAAGAACAAAATAAAAAGTAAGTATTAGAATGAATAAGAAACTGTATATAGAAAATAAGTAAGCAAAACATAAACAAAACTAAGAAAGATGAAATGATTGATAAATTAAATCAAACAATGATGATACATGTAATTGGAATTAAAGAATGAAATAAAATATACTAAATGAAACAACTTTATACGTAATAAAACAAGCTAGCAAGTTAATAATACACTTATAATATAATATACAATAGTAGACAATGATAATGTAAAATGACTGAAATATACTAAACACGAGAATGATGCAATATTACTTGAAAAGCACAAGATATAGGACAAGAATGCAGAACAATCTGGCAGAAGGACAATAAAGATTATAATAAGGTATACAGAACATACATAATCACAATTGAAATAAGTTTAAGAAATAAACATAGATAGAAACATATCAATACATATAGACAAATAAACAGAGGCAAATCATAATAATAATCAATAGTAGAAGGAAATGATACACAATAATTATTAGCATACAAACAGTTATATAAAACAAAGTAAATAATACAAAATCATAGTTAGGCTCAACGAAACACAAATAAAATCAAAGTATAAATAATAAAAGATATAAAAGTAAAAGGGATAAACAAGATTCAGAAACATATGATGTGTATAACAAATATAATCATTATGTATAATAAGCATTAAAAATAAAAACACATACATAATAATAATCATATAAAAAGTCTGAATACTCATGGTACTAATCATGCTAACAAAAATAAATTTTGATGGAAAGAGTTACAAAATATTATATGATAAAATAGACATAAGAGTAAACACGTGATTCAAAATAAACATATTATATAAAATATAATAAGAAGAACATAATTATATATTCGACAAACAATATGATAAATTAGAAGTATTAGTAATATTTATAAATATAAACAAGATACAACAATAATAATCATTACTATATAAAATCAATTCAGACATAGTATTATATTGTGTAGTTGTCAAAAATCACATAAATATAATTAGCGTAATATACATAAATAAAATGTATAATACATAAAACATGAACTATGAAAGATAAAATAGATTTATAAACAAATGAAAACATATAATATAACATTGTATGTGATACATAAAATAGTATAATAAATAATACAGAAATTAATACAATCTACCCATATTTATAAGCCAAACCAAAGAAAACATAGTCATATAAATAATAACACATATAATAACAACCAGTACGAGGAAAGAGAAGTTATAAAAAGAGAGGTAATCGTGAAGCGATGTGACAAGAACCGTGGAAAACTCTAGAGTCAAAGAGTGATAAGATAAGGACGAAACGAAATCTATTAAGAAAAATAGGATAAGGGCTCAAGAGTAGTCTTACGGATGAAATATGATATGCATCTAAATTATCCATTATATTCTCACTGGTAGGAACTCGGGGCCGTGACCAGGACCGTGACCTGCATGGACCATCAAAAAAACCTGTCACACTCCACTTCCCAAATACCTAGGAATCGAAACGTGAACAAACCCGTGACGTATTAGATTAAGGAGAATAAATAAAAATAAACATTTCTCCTCAACCTAATACGCTAAGCATCTAGAAAAAAATACAATGCAAAATCACAGGTCCCCGATCATGTGACACCCCTGGTTTCAACAAGGCTGTAGTCCATGGTGAAACCAAGAATGTCAAACCTGCCATGCACTACACCGTACATGTGACGCCCCTGGGTTCACACAAGGCTACAGTCTGAGGTAAAACTAGGAATGTCAAATCTACCATGCACCACATCGTGAAATAACATGTTTCACCATCATAATCACACTCTCTCTAGTAGAGTCAACAATAGGTGTAGGTACAAAAACAAGTAAAAGATAATACAAGAGATATATGATGAAATAATAGAGATAAAAATAATATTTTATCATCCAACATACAAATATATAAAGTGAATCTCTGAAATAACTAGTATGGAGATCTCAACAAGTCTCAAATATAGAATATCTGATAAAAGGAAATAAGGCACACAACCTTTACAACTTCTATAACATAACTCTTAAATGTCTAAACAAAATGTCTACAGTGGAACTCATTAAATAAAATAAAAACTACAAATGAAAGATGGACGCTAATAAGTATCGCTATCAACCTGCGACTCTCCGTGTACCTGGGTCGTTACCTAAAATGGGAGGGGACAACGAGCGTCAAAGCGCTAGCGAGCAACATCACAACCAACCCTAAGGGAGAGGGCTCGTTGCATATAGAAAATACAGTTAATACATATATACATGAAATCATTGATCCTAACAATAAGAGGATTTTAGTATTTAGGAAATTACAACACGAGCATAGGTACTTGTAGACGGTAAAAAATACCTCCGTGGACTTGCAAGAAATCCGCCTGTAAAGAGAAGTCGCCCAAAGCCACGGGAATTCACCCTTTATCACAACTCGCCCGACCGAGTCTGTATTAAAATCCGCCAGCAAACCTCAAGGCCGCCAATATGGCTAAGTATCTGCTACCCCACGTGTTGAGGTGGGATTTCCCACTCCTCTCGACCCGAAGGGAGAGGGCATAGTACTCCAAGATCGTCAAGTGGCCGCTCACAGTACGAATGATTGGGCAGGTGTCGAGTCGACCTGAACATTCATAAATGCAGCTCACCTCGGCTGTCCGAGTCAAGAGCTGGATCCGCTGGCATTCGGCGAGCTGTCCAAGCCCACTCGAGCACCGGAAACCCGCTTTCCCACCTCTCTCGACCTGAAGAGAGAAGACACGGTACTCCAGGCCCGTCGAATGGCTGTTCACAGTACAAGTGATCGGACAAACGCCAAATCAACCTGCACCCTCATAAATGCGACTTACCTCACTTGTCCAAGCGAGAGACGAGAGCCGCCGGCGCTCGGTGAGTTGGTCAGATCCACTCGAGTATCTGACAGCCGTTGTCACACGTACGAGGAGGGGCTTTCCCATTCCTACATGACGTGATGCAAAACACGGCTCCTCGAATGACCGCTCATGGTACAGGTGAACAGCAGGATTGTAGGCATAAAAAATTGCCTATAGGTTCTCGCATATAGCTCGAGATAAAAAAAAAAGACGATGAATGTCACTATCCAAGTTAAGGAGGATTATCTAAGTCAAAGGAGATCATCTGATATTGTAGAGAAGCTAAAAAGCACACAAAATAAGTCGGCGAAGCGTACGAGTCTGTGAAACATGCTAAACGATAAAGGAACAACTCAACCAGGAGTTGTGCTTTATCCACAAAAGGGTGAAGTACCATGTATGTCTCATATACTCTATGAGTGTTTTGCCTATGGAAATTTGTAGATCTCTTCGTCAGCTTTCCAACGCATCTTGGATCATCTCATTCCGATATCAGACGAGGGAGTTAGAGCTAAAATACCCGAGATAGTACAAACTGTCTCGGAAGTGCGAGACAGACTTCACTGTCTCAGCCATAGAGTTGGTTACAACACGTTTTTTGATGGTTTTTTGGCTTCATAACTACTTGAGATCAACTATAAACGTGGGGAGATGGTTACAAACTGAAGGGAGACCCACTAACATCATAAAAGGATGGTATTTAGGTAGTGGGACAATGGTGACAAAAGGGGGCTGATTAGAGAGCATCAAAAGGGGGCTGATTAGAGAGCATCCAAGGGGGGCTGATTAGAGAGTATCCGATCGAGCACTTGAGAGAGCAATCCAGAGCAGAGAGAGAGCAGACTTGATTTATTGGTGTGATTCCTTAAGATTCGAGCTTTGACTTGATCTTAAGAAGAACGACTATCTTACTTTGATAAGATCTTCGTTTCAAATTCTCACTTCGATAAACGAAGGAAGAATCATTAAGCCCCCTTCACGATCTGTGATTCGGCGGTCCACGAGTCAAAGCACTCCCGGCACAGGCAAAGTCCCACAAAACAAGAATCGATAAACGATTTTTGTGTTATTTTCCAAGAGAGTTGTAATTTTCTCAATTTTTCATTGTAATTCTCTGTAAACAATCTAAGTTTTAATGGAATCATCAATGAAAACAACTTTCAGCGAAAACAAGGATATCTCTGAACAATGTATGGTCACATCCCATAATTCAGGGAACAGCAAAACTACCCCTCTTTCATTTAAGAGCCTCTTCCAACAACCTTTAAAAGGGGTCAGAAAACTTTGGGAAAGGCAGGAGAATCGAGATCAGGCTCTCTGCATAATTTTGGCATACCAGCACCATTTCCTAGTTCTGAGCCCCGATCGCCGGTGAACTAGAAGATCCGAACTCTATCGACTCGAGCTTCTACTGCGTACTGAAGCTCCCCAGCAACCTCGGTCGAACGGTCCAAGGGAAGCAGACTCGACACGAGCATCGAGCGAAGCATCCTGTAGCTACCAAAAGTCCCCACACTAAACAAAGAGGGCATTCCCTCTTCTTCTGTTGTAATTTCGATTTATTAGTTTGTAATAAGCCTTCTTATCAATACAAATAAAATTCCCTATTTTCGGGAGATCAAAATTTACACCTACAGAAGATGGCGACCACAGTGGGAGAAGCTGTTTCTTCAAACGAAATGGTGGTAGCTCAGTTCGACGAAGTCGCTGTTGGGACGACTGTGGAGTCCCTAGAGATCGAGTTCGACCAAGCCAAGTACGAAGAGTACTTGTCTTCTTCCTCCTCTGGTGGTGATGCATCCCGCAAATGCCACGGAGTCGTTCACCGAGGCCGACCTCAAACGGTTAAAGCCTCCGCAGCTGAGGGTTCCACCTGAGTCTCATCAGGGGAACCCGATCCCTCACAATCGATCAAGGCTAGGCTAGAGATCGAGAGCAAGGGACAAGGGTCTGCCAGATGGGTCGCCAAGCGGCCCCCGCAGACACCTGTCCCGGAGGAAACGCCGGTTCACTCCGGGACAGACTACACTTCTATAGCCCGTGGTGATGCTCTCCTCGCTGGAAGAGCTAGCCAACAGCGACGGCAGACGCTCGTCAGGCAGGAGGCCCAAACCTCCGTTTCACACAATGGCCTGAATCACCATACATGCCCGAGAAACGTTAGGTGAGGGGGCAACTTGATTGACATCGGAAGGCCCTCCAAATCAGGAGCGCCGACCGAGGAAGGCAGGGCCACCCGCTCAGGCAGATTTCGCTTCTCAGGTCTCGTCCCTGATGCGAATAAATCACCTCGAGCGAGTGAGCCTACCCGAATAGGTGAATCCCCGAGGGCTGGCGAGTCTCGCCATAACCCTTTGGCGGATAAACGTAAAGGCAAAAAAGTAGGCAACACCTCGCGAACCCGCTCGTTCGAATGAAAGGTTGAAACTCGCCTACATGCTGGAGTTCGCCCGAACGCGAAAACTCACCCGTCAAGGCGAGATCGCCTAACTCCAGCACCAAAACGTTCCACTCAGCGTGCACCAGAGAGTACATCTAAAGATCTCTCGTGCACTCACCCGAGCGATCCTTCTGATGCTGGGGGTTATCACCAACCGCCCACAGAAGACCTCTAGGAATACTTAACTCGCAAACGCACCATACATGAGGCAAATCCCCAGTGCCATTGCGAAAGGCTCATCCACACGGTACTCGCCGACTGCCAATGCATAGGAACGGCAAAACCTTCGGTGTTTGAGAGACTTTCTCAACAGCCCTCTCGACCAAGGCCCTCCCGTCAAAAGCGTCATCACCAAAAAGGACGCGCTACCGACGACCTAGAACTCCCGTCCGCTACAGTCAACATGACGGACAAGGGTAAGGTGGTGCTTTCAGACTCTCCAGATTCAGACTTTGTCCTGGGACCTAATCCTCGGTTCGTTCAACACCGGCAAGAGGGCATATACCAGTGTATCCGTAGTCGTAGAGGGGTAAGCATCGGGTTTGATTACTCCACCTTAGCCCCTCCCTCCTGCGGTGAAGACGAGGTCCACTCGGCGGCGGCCACGTCTCAAACCTCGTGCTCGAGCCAAGACGCGCGGGCAAGGGTACACATGACCGAACTCGCCCATGAGCAGGTAGTCGCCCAGAAGCTCGAAGAGCAACAGGCGACCATAGATTCCCTAAGGGAGATGATGGAACAACTTTTGAACAAGAAGAAGAAGAAGAAGAGAACCCAGCGCACCTTACCCCGACGAACAGGGGATAAGGAATGGGTACCTCCTCATCGTCCGGCGACTGAGATAGAAGATAATAGTAATCCGCAATCCGATTACTCTTCCAAGACGTTGCTAGGAATGTCGCATACAGGGGGTAGCACCCGCGACAAGAGGTTCAACGAGTTCCAAAATCAGCTCAACTCAAACTTCAGCAGAACATGAACAAGCTGGGGGTAGTCCGACCCTATCCTGTCAAATGGGATACGGTCCCCTACCCGGCGAAGTTCAAGCCAATTAGTTTGGCGCAGTTTGATGGCAAGGGCTCGCCCTCGCAACATATTTACTACTTCATGGCACAGACCGGATTCCTCACAGGGAACGACGCTATTCTCACTCGGCTATTCATAGGCACCCTCAAGGGGTGGCCTTTGAATGGTTCCGCAAACTAGAACCCGGCTCCATCAAGTCATGGGCCGACGTTGAGAGGCTCTTCCTCGCCCGCTTCTTTGAAGATGACATGGAGGTGTCAATGGCCACCCTCCTCGCCGAAAAGCAACGAAAGTCGGAGTCAGTCAACGACTTTGTAAAGAGGTTCTGTAACCGATCAGTCCACTGTCGGGACCAAGTTTCTGAATCCACGCTAATCAAGATGTGGCGCAATAATCACTCGATCCACATCCTATCCAAAGTGGGCGCGGTGGAAACCCGGACATGGAAGGAGCTTGTTCGCCAGGGCGAGAAAGTAGAAAACATGATCAAAAGGCTAGAGGCCGAAGAGCCGTAGCCCAAGAAGGGAGCTGCAGAACCAGCCGTGCCAAAGAATCCCCCTCGGTCCAGAGGAAAAGAGAGAAGGGAGCTGCAGAACCAGCCGTGCCAAAGAATCCCCCTCGGTCCAGAGGAAAAGAGATCATGGCCGGACATGTCTTCAGGAGCCAACGCCTCTTTCTCGCTAGCTAGCGCCTCATGAATCGAGACGTCATCATCCGCCTCTGATTCACCCATTTCCCCGGCCGAATAGCCCTCCCAAGAAGGAGGATCCTCTTTGTCAGTAGCTTCATAGGAAGGGTCAACTGCGGATGCAAAGAAAAGGTTGACAAATGACCCGTCGGCTCAGAAGGATCAACAACACTAAAACCTATGCTTACCTGAATCACCGAGCTCCTGTCCGTCTCCAGTCTTCCCTTCTTCATCCGAAGGAATAGAGATCACTCTCTCAGCTACACCTGCACAAATTCGATGCAAGTGTCAGAAGATGCAGATCCAACTTTCTACCCAAGAGTACCGCACCAAAAATTATTACCTCCTGGTGCGGGCATAGGGGTCGTTGAAACCCCCGCCCATGGCCCCACACCAGATGGAGGAGGAGTGTCCTTCGAAGTCACCGGAGCTGCCTTCGATACGGCAGAAGGGGTAGACTGAACAGCTCCAGCCCCACAGTTTTGGCCGCTTCCACTCTGGAACCCTCCGCCGCCATCTCCCGTTGCCGCTTGGAGATCAGCGAACTACTCGGAGATAGAAGGGGCATTCCCATCCGCCCAGCTATTGTGCTCCGGGCTCGCTCCAGTCGCTCGCCCGCCCGGATTAACTCGTCAGATTCTCCCCGCTCACTTTGGGGGTCCCACGGAGGACCAGGAGAGGGAGCTAGGGCCTCGGGCGCCTTAGATTCGTCTGGACCCACGTCGCAGCCCTCAGTGCCTTCAGCCGGGTCCTCTGAAAGCCACTCCTTAGAAGTTTGGCGACCCCTCCGCCTCGAAGTACGGAGAGGCCTTTTGGGAGGACACCCCTGCTCCGCCAAACATGAGCCCTGGAACCAGAAATCTTAGCATCAAGTCTAAGAGAAACTACTCGACAACTCATCATACTGAGGGAAATAGTATGGCTAGCCCGATTCAAACGGTAATCGGTAAAGGCATATCAAACCCGTTGATAACTGAGGGTTTGCTAAAAATCCTAAAAGAAACCAAACATACTTGTTTCGCCAAGAACTTCTTTATTCAAAGTATTCCAGACCACGCGCAAGCCGGTTTAGGTCTGAAAACTTTGAAGGGGGTCTTGTAGACGGTAAAAAATACCTCCGTAGACTTGCAAGAAATCCGCCTGTAAAGAGAAGTCGCCCAAAGCCACGGGAATTCACCCTTTATCACAACTCGCCCGACCAAGTCTGTATTCAAATCCGCCAGCAAACCTCAAGGCTGCCAATATGGCCAGGTATCTGCTACCCCAAGTGTTGAGGCGGGCTTTCCCACTCCTCTCGGCCCGAAGGGAGAGGGCACAGTACTCCAAGACCGTCAAGTAGCCGTTCACAGTACGAATGATTGGGCAGGTGTCGAGTCGACCTGAACATTCATAAATGCAGCTCACCTCGGCTGTCCGAGTCAAGAGCTGGATCCGCCGGCATTCGGCGAGCTGTCCAAGCCCACTCGAGTACCGGGAACCCGCTTTCCCACCTCTCTCGGCCTGAAGAGAGAAGACACGGTACTCCAGACCCACCGAATGGCTGCTCACAGTACAAGTAATCGGACAAACGCCAAATCAACCTGCACCCTCATAAATGCGACTTACCTCACTTGTCCAAGCGAGAGGCGAGAGCCGCCGGCGCTTGGTGAGTTGGTCAGATCCACTCAAGTATCTGACAGCCGTTGTCACACGTACGAGGAGGGGCTTTCCCATTCCTACGCGACGTGATGCAAAACACGGCTCCTCAAATGACCGCTCATGGTACAGGTGAGCAGCAGGATATCTCTGAACAATGTATGGTCACATCCCATAATTCAGGGAACAGCAAAACTGCCCCTCTTTCATTTAAGAGCCTCTTCCAACAACCTTTAAAAGGGGTCAGAAAACTTTGGGAAAGGCAGGAGAATCGAGATCAGGCTCTCTGCATAATTTTGGCATACCAGCACCATTTCCTAGTTCTGACCCCCGATCGCCGGTGAACTAGAAGATCAAAACTCTATCGACTCAAGCTTCTACTGCGTACTGAAGCTCCCCAGCAACCTCGGTCGAGCGGTCCAAGGGAAGCAGACTCGACACGAGCATCGAGCGAAGCATCCTGTAGCTAGCAAAAGTCCCCACACTAAACAAAGAGGGCATTCCCTCTGCTTCTGTTGTAATTTTGAGTTATTAGTTTGTAATAAGCCTTCTTATCAATACAAACGAAATTCCCTGTTTTCGGGAGATCAAAATTTACACCTACAGTACGTTGAGCGAAATAATCCAAATAAGGAAAACCCTCATGTATATACCTTGTATCTCAAATTGTAAATCCCTAAATACCAAACCTAAGATCTAATACAGGAACAATAATATAAAAAAGACTAACCCATCTCAGAACTCAAATACCATATCATGTCAAAACCCACATAAGTGTCAAGTCCAGCCTATGTAAGTGTAAGTATCATACTCAAGGTTTAAACATGTGTCCAACACATGGACTAAGACTAGGTGTAGTGGATGCCCAACACATGGACTGAATGATGAATATCCAACACATGGACTAGATATAATGAATGTCTAATACATAGACTGAATATAATAAATATCCAACACATGGACTGCACATAATAATTGCCCAACACATGGACTGAATGAAATGTGTAGAATATCGATGAGATATATGAAAAGGATGCATATACACTAATTTCACACGTGTCTCTGTGTGCAAATCTAAATTCATGTCCGCAAGCCATCTCATATATGAAGATACGTAATAAACAATAATTTCTAACGCTAAATATTTGAGGCGACTCCTCGTTCACATTAAAGCACACAACAAAAGTAAACATGCACAAACTGTGTCGGCGATCAACCGAAACAGGCAGAAACCCTTTACATGTTTCTGTCTGCTTCGAAACAAATCTAGAAGTGACATCATTATTTTCTAAGCATAATATTACTAATATCAACATATATGAAACAACATGAAACGAAATATTAGCATGTAAATATTACGTCGAAACCCTAAACATTTATATACACATGTTTAAACATTTTAAAAGCAAAAACTTGTGATTTAATTCATGATTAATAAATTTTAGATCTAAAATTTGTTAATGTTACTATTATAATCAATTAGAAAATTATGATAATGTATTCTCACTTCATAAGTTATAAAGATCTATCCTTTTGTACACTAAATATATGTTTTTGGCTCGAAAAATCCGAATAAAACTTAATAAAATGTTCAAAATAAAAGGGTGTAGAGTTTAGCGAGATGTTACTCGCCTCAGATGCTAAAAATCTCCTGCCACATGAAAAAGAACCAATCCCCTTCTCTGCACTGGACAAAACCCACTGAAAAATTCTTCGAAATCCCTCAAAATCGCCAAAGAAAAGAACTAGGGTTTGAGAGAGGGGAAAAGGGGCTGCTTGGGTTTGGAACATAGGAGAAAATATGTGTTTTTCATATTTAAACATGTGTATATATGACAGAAAATCCGAAAAACTACATCCCAAAACCCGAAACACGAAACTGGAAAACCCAGTCTGACTAGAAACATACTCTTTGGTATTTTATCTATAAATTTTGCTTTAGACTTCAGAATGAGGTGATTAAATATTTTTTAGAAAACTGCTAAAGATATCTACAACTTTGGTATTTTAAGTTTTTCTATATTCATAACGTATCAGTGTGTAAAAAGCAAAATCTCTCCACTAGTCATAAATTTTCAGATTTACACATCGATCATGATTTGTGCATTTGCTCTTATATATATATGGGGTTTTACATTCTTCTCCCCTTAAAAGAATTTCGTCCTCGAAATTCAGAAATCATACTTAACTGAAAGATTATATTAGAAAGCATGTCGAGGATGAAATCCAACCAGTACATACACCTCTTGTAATATTAAACTCTTGATAAACATATAGGGATATTTATACCTAATAAATCCAGAATGACTATATTCCCACTCAACCCTTAATCAAATGGAACTAGTACGTCGGGCGAAAAATCCAACAAGGAACCCCCCATATATATACCATGTGTTCCAAAAGATTAAGAATTTAGCGAAAATATCTTTATTCTAGCGTTAAATCTAAGTATAACCATACAAATAATCACACACATAAATCAATCCACTTCCTCAATAGGTGTAGGTAATTGCGCTGCATAACATCTTCGCGCTCCCGAGAATCATCCTCGATGTCTACACTTAACCATCTAAAATATAAATACCCCCACTTAATCCCTAACTAAATGGAATAAGTACATCGAGTGAAAAATCCAAACAAGGAACCCCTCATATATACCATGTGTTCCGAGTATTTAGGAGTGAAGTGTTAGTACCCTCATTTTAGTGTTAAGTATAAACATCACCATACATGTAATTCATAAGTCATATATAAGTCATACAAAAATTTAATTTACCTGTTCAAACATTTGTGGGTAGTCACGACACATGTCCTCTTCGCGCTCCTAAGAAATCTCCGCAACGCCTCTTCGGTTCCACTGAACTTTCACCAAAGGAATTACCTTGTTTCTAAGTCTCTTGTCCTCTCCCACTGAACTTTCACCAAAGGAATTACCTTGTTTCTAAGTCTCTTGTCCTCTCTGGCAAGTATACCAACTGGAATCTCAATAGTAGTCAAATCATCCTGAATCTCAATCTCTGGTGCAACCAACACTCGTTGTTTCTCCTCATCATGTAAGTGCTTTTTGAGTATAGAAACATGAAATACATTATGTATATTAGACATCGATGCTGAAAGATCTAGTCTGTATGACACGACTCTAATGCGCTCCAAAATTTGGAAAGGTCCAATATATCTCGGTGTAAGGTTTCCCCGCCTTCTAAATCGTTGAACGCTTTTCATGGGCGATACCTTCAGCATAACTAAATCTCCAACCTGAAACTCTAAAGGTCTTTTTCTCTTATCCGCATAGCTCTTTTACCGACTCTGAGCGGCTAGAATCTGCTCTCTGATCAATGCTACATTTTTAGTGGTCTGCCTCACAAGCTCTGGCCCAAGCATCAAGCTATCCTCCGGTTCTACCTAACATATCGGTGATCTATAAGGTCTCCCGTACAATGCTTCTACGGGGCCATACCGATTATTGCTTGATAACTATTGTTATAAGCGAACTCTATCAGTGGAATATGATCCTCCCAGCTGCCCTGAAAGTTAATGACACAAGCCCGCAACATGTCTTCCAACACCTGATTTACTCTCTTCATCTGACCATCCGTCTGTGGGTGGAATACACTACTGTATGATAGTCTGTTGCTAAAAGAATCCTGGAAACTCCTCCAGAAATGTGAAGTGAACACTGAACCTCGATCCGATACAATCGTGTTCGGAACTCCATGAAGTCGAACTATCTCTCGAATAAATATCCTCATATATGTCTCAGCTGTGTATGTAGTCTTCACTGGAACGAAATGTGCTGACTTCATCAACCGGTCCACTATCAACCAAACAAAATCATTCCCCTTCCTCGACTTCGGTAACCCTACAATAAAGTCCATAGAAATATTCGCCCACTTCCACTCTGGGATGGATAAAGATTAAAGTGTTCCTGCCGGCCTCTGATGTTCTACCTTCACCTGCTGATAGGTAAAATACTTAGCCACATACTCTGTAATCTCTCTACGCATACCACTCCACCAGAAGTGTCTCTTCAGGTCCTTGTACATCTTAGTGGTCCCTGGATGTACTGTGTACCGAGTACGGTATGCTTCATCAAATAACTCCCTCTTCAGCTCGGTACTGGATGGCATAACCAACCTACCCTTCATCCGTAGACCTCCATCTACTCCAATGCTCCAATCAGCCTTAGGCTCTTTGGTAATCACCTCCTTTCGGATTTGAATCCAAGAGTATTCCAGCTGAGCTCTGACAACTCTAATACTCCAAGATGGATGCACTGACACTGCTCCCAAAAATACACTGGTTCCACAAATCTCGGGTCTAAAATCAAACTGGCTAAGAATAAGAAGATCTTGATACAATGAGCACCTCAAAGCCGAAACCCGATGTCGACGCTTCCTGCTTAAAGCATTTGATATATCGTTCGCCTTCCTCGGATGATACTGAATCGTGAACTCATAATCCTTGATACTCTCAATCCCCCGTTGCTGTCTCTGGTTGAGTTCCTTCTGGAAGAAAAGATACTTCAGACTCTGATGGTCTGTGAACAACTCAAACTGCACTCCATACAAGTAGTGCCTCCATGACTTCAGTGCAAATACCATTGCTGCTAACTCCAAGTCATGAGTAGGATAGTTCTGCTCATGTACCCTCAACTGTCGTGAGATATATGCTAGCACCTTCCAAGTCTGCATCAAGACGCCTCCTAAACCTTCCAACGATGCATCTGTGTAGACCACAAATGTCCTGTCGCTGCTCGAAATAGTCAAAACTGACACTGTAGTCAACTTAGTCTTCAAGGTATCAAAGGCCTTCTGGCACTCCATGCTCCAAATAAACTGTACACCCTTCTTCATAAGGCGTGTAAGCGGCATCAAAATCTTCGAGAAGTCCTGGATGAACTTCCTGTAATAGCCAGCTAAACCTAAAAAGCTACGAATCTCTGTCACCGTCTTTGACGATTCT
This sequence comes from Asparagus officinalis, assembly GCF_001876935.1. Lineage (NCBI taxonomy): Eukaryota > Viridiplantae > Streptophyta > Magnoliopsida > Asparagales > Asparagaceae > Asparagus > Asparagus officinalis. The sequence goes on from NC_033796.1 coordinate 77,876,003, forward strand.
CAATCAAGAACTGCTGTAACCTTAGCTGGATCTACTGCTATGCCCTCTCTATTGATGACGTGACCGAGAAATTTGACTTCTGAAAGCTAAAATTCGTACTTGCTGAACTTGACATATAACTGATGCTCTCGCAGGGTCTACAAAGCTAACCGTAGATACTGCTCATGATATGCCTCCGATCTCGAATAAATGAGGATGTCGTCAATAAAAATAATCACAAACTAGTCCAAGAAGGGACGAAAAACCCGGTTCATCAAATCCATGAATACCGCTGGTGCATTGGTTAACCCAAATAGCATGATCATGAACTCGAAAGATCCATATCGAGTCAGAAAAGCGGTCTTAGGAACATCCATCTCCCGAACCCGCAACTAATGATAACCAGAACGAAGATCAATCTTCGAGAAAATATTGTGCTTCGCACAGCTGATCGAACAAGTCATACATCCTATCAAATCCGGATAGTGAACTTGTTCACATCATAAAAATCTACACATAATCATAAGTTACCGTCCTCATTCTCCCGAAAAGGATCAGTGTTCCCATAAATAAAAGATACTCCAGTGAGTAATACTCTAAGATAATAACTCATTTATCTAACTCAATCTGTAGCTCCCTCACCTCAGCAAGTGCTATACGATAGGATGCTCGGGATATCGGTACTGTGCTCGACTGCAACTCGATACAGGAAACAACCTCTCTCACTGGAGGAAATCTAAATATGTCCTAAAAGACATCCTGATACTCTAAGACAACTCCGGTCTCACACAAATCAGCACTCCGGTCCCTCAGCATCACCTACTTGATGTATACCAGAAATGACTCCACATTCCGGTCACCCTATGAGGTTGCTACTATCTATACAAATCTAATGAATGCTCACAAGCTGACTGTTTTAGTAAAGCAGTTGATACTAATATGGTATGATGATAGTTAATCCATACCAAGAAAGAATGTTAAAATTTAACATCAGCAACACGATCAACTCGATGACTAACTCAGACTCATCTAGTCCGATGACACATCTCCTACAGATAGAAGGGACACTCTCCTTAGAGGAGTAGAGACTGATAACAAAATATCTAAGGAATGTGCTACAAGCTGAAATCTATCAACGAAGGTATGAAAGATAAGAGATAAGCGAATTTCCTAAATCAAACTAGATTTGAACTGAAAAGGAAATCACAAAGAAAGCTCCGCTCGTACCCTGATCACGCGGTACTACTGTATAAACTCTGCTGGTGGTGTAACATATATGGGACCATCTATCCTTCAGGAATCTCCTGGATAAATGCAAATCTGGCCTGCTGGCCCCTAAATCCTCGGATTAACAAGTAGTGTCTCTATTTTCCTGCTGCTGGCCGAAATTGTGACTCTGAGACTATCGACCGTGACCTCTATCATGCTGGCTTCCTGCTGGTGTACTGCGACAAATCTTTCGCTCTATGTTCGATCTTGTTGTAATTGTAACATGTACTCCAAACTCTGTGCTACTTCGGCACTCTCGAATCATATGGTGCTCCTTTCTTATATTATCCTTATTGCTGGGTTAAAATCATTCTCCCGCTGCTAGGATTCTCTAGATTCCGCAATAGTTCTCTTGCCATTGTCATTGTCACTATTCTGGTTTTGATTTTTTTCTTCACTATGGGTATATCTCCCTGCTTCACTTAGACTAGCTCTAACTGCTTGTTGAAGCAATGACTAAAATTCTCCCAAATAGGTGATAATTATTGTCACGTAAAAAATATTGATGTCGTTGCTATCCTCCAGTGATGTCCTCAATGCTGAATACATCTAACTTTTGCTTGGTTCTAAGTCTACGTTCAAGAAATTTTCACATACTCCTTCCCTTATAGGTTGCAATTGAAATTGGTGTACCTTGAAAATCTGGTGCTCTTATTGTCTGATATCTTTCTTATTCTTTTAGAGCTAAACTTCCTGCTCTGCGACTCTATAAACAGCTGATTGTGATGGTGGTGATGCCCTCACTGGTATTGCCTCTTTACTTTCACGACGGGTACAACCAGTGATGGAACTCCTAAAAATGGTATTGCTGACGGAAATGGATACACCTCTTGCTCCTCGAGTTTTGTAAGATCTTACTGCTAATGGTGCCATGAAGTCGATCAAATACTATATATATATATATATATAACGTATCACAATACGAATTCATAACACATAGTATTCACGCAAATACCTTTAATCAACTTAAAATAGTTATCCTAAAAAAAATTCTCAAATTTTTAGATATACGCATATATCGTCCTCACTCATAGTAGAAAATTCTTATCAGACTCTATACATAAATCCTAGGAAACTCTAACCTAGCTCCACGACTCGACACAGGATGATCCTAAGGATACTAGAACTAGAGCTCTGATACCAACTGTGACGCCCTTGGGTTCACACAAGGTTGCAGTTCAAGGTGAAACCAGGAATATCAAACCTGCCATGCACCACACCGTGCAATAACATATTTCACCATCACAATCACTACCTCTCTAGTAGAGTCAACAACATGTGTAAGTACAAAAGCAAGTAAAAGATAATACAAGAGATATATGATGAAATAATAGAGATAAAAATAATATTTCATCATCCAACATACAAAAATATAAAGTGAATCTCTGAAATAACTAGTCTAGAGATCTCAACAAGTCTCAAATATAGAATATCTGATAAAAGGAAATAAGGCACACAGCCTTTACAACTTCTAGAACATAACTCTCAAATGTCTAAACAAAATGTCTACAATAGAACTCCTTAAATAAAATAAAAACTACAAATGAAAGATGGATGCTAATAAGTATCACCATCAACCTGCGACTCTCCGTACACCTGGCTCATTACCTAAAATGGGAGGGGACAACGAGCGTCAAAGCACTAGCGAGCAGCATCATAACCAACCCTAAGGGAGAGGGCTCGTTACATATAGAAAATAAAGTTAATACATATATACATGAAATCATTGATCCTAACAATAAGAGGATTTTAGTATTTAGGAAATTACAATACGAGCATAGGTACGTCGATTGAAATAATCCAAATAAGGAAACCCTCATGTATATACCTTGTATCTCAAATTGTAAATCCCTAAATACCAAACCCAAGATCTAATATAGGAACAATAATATAAAGAAGACTAACCCATCTCAGAACTCAAATACCATGTCATGTCAAAACCCACATAAGTGTCATGTCCAGCCTATGTAAGTGTAAGTGTCATACTCAAGGTTTAAACAGGTGTCCAACACATGGACTAAAACTAGGTATAGTGGATGCCCAACACATGGACTGCATATATAAATTGTCTAACACATGGACTGAATGATGAATGTCCAACACAAGGACTGAATATAATGAATGTCCAATACATGGACTGAATATGATGAATGTTCAACACATGGACTGCACATAATAATTGCCCAATACATGAACTGAATGAAATGTGTAGAACATCGATGAGATATATGAAAAGGATGCATATACACTAATTTCAGACGTGTCTTGGTGTGCAAATCTAAACTCATGTCCGCAAGCCATCTCACATATGAAGATACGTAATAAACAATAATTTCAAACACTAAATATTCGAGGCGACTCCTCGTTCAAATTAAAGCACACAATAAAAGTAAACATGCACAAACTATACCGGCGATCAACCGAAACAGGCAGAAACCCTTCACAAGTTTTTGTCTGCTTCGAAATAATTCTAGAAGTGATATCATTATTTTCAAAGCATAATATTACTGATATCAACATATATGAAACAACATGAAATAAAATATTAGCATGTAAATATATCGTCGAAACCCTAAACATTTATATATACATGTTTAAACGTTTTAAAAGCAAAAACTTATGATTTAATTCATGATTAATAAATTTTAGATCTAAAATTTATCAATGTTATTGTTGTAATCAATTAGAAAATTATGATAATGTATTCTCACTTTATAAGTTATATAGATCTATCCTTTTGTACACTAAAAATACGTTTTTGGCTCGGAAAATCCGAATAAAACGTAATAAAACATGCAAAATAAAAGAGTGCAGAGTTGGGCAAGATGTTACTTGCCTCAGATGCTGAAAAAATCCTGCCACGTTAAAGAGAACCAATCACCTTCGCTGCACTGCACAAAACCCGCTGAAAAATCCTTCGAAATCCCTCAAAATCGCCAAAGAAAAGAAATAGGGTTTGAGAGAGGGGAAAAGGGGCGGATAGGGTTTGCAACATAGGAGAAAATAAGTGTTTTTTGTGTTTAAACATGTGTATATATAATAGTAAACCCGGAAAACTATAGTCCAAAACATGAAACCCGAAACTGGAAAACCCAGTCTGACTAGAAATATACTCTTCGGTATTTTAACTATAACTTTCATATCCGATTTCGGAATATGATGATTAAAGATTTGTTAGAAAACTCCTGAAGATATCTACAACTTTGATTTTTTAAGTTTTTCTATATTCACAACGTATCAGTATGTAAAAAGAAAAATCTGTCCACTGGTCATAAATTTTTAGATTTACACATCGATCATGATTTGTGCATTTGCTCTTATATATACGTATATACATTGAATTGATCTCAAATCAATTCCTAGCATAATAAAACATCATAATATGTTATTTATAAATATATAACATATTTATTATTATTTATCACAAAATATTCAAAATTTTGGGGTTTTACAGAACAATAGCATGTTTCATCATCATAATTACTATTTATCTAGTAGAATCAATAACATGTGTAGGTATAAAACAGGCTAGAGAAAATATACAAAATAAATACTAAATGATAAATATTCTGATGAAATCATCACCATTGAAATAAATAGACAAATCTCTGAGAGAAATAACTTCTGACTAAAATGACATTTACGCACATCGCCTTTACAAAACTAGAATGATAACTCAAATGTTCATAAACACGTCTATTGTGGAGTTCTGAAAGAAACTACTAACAATATAGGTAAATAACTACTAGAGCAATTCTATCAACCTACGGCTTTCCATGTACTTGGCTCGTTACCTGAAAGGGGGAACAACGAGCGTCAAGCACTAGCGAGTAACATCTCAACCAACCCTAGGGGAAAGGGCTAGAAGAAAGAAAAATAGCTGTTAATACATATAGTCAATCATCTACTCTGAAATAAAATGGTGGTTTGATATTTAGAAATTTACAACACGAGCATAGGTACATCTCCCGTTAGCTCAAATTATAAATAGCTAAATACCAAATCCTAAAAAAAAACTAAAACATGTAGCAATAAAGAAATATAGCTCCATCTCCAATCATAATATCAATAATCTGTCAGATATCCAAAACGTGCCCAACTCGTGGACTGAAATAGGTAAATATCCAATACATGAACTGCAAAAGCTTAAAGTCCAACACGAGGACTGTAATGGATTATAGTCCAACATGATGACTTCAATGGATTGTAGTCCAACACGAAAACTTTAATGGATTATAGTCCAACACGAGGACTTCAATGGATTATAGTCCAACATGAGGACTTCAACATGAAAGTAATATAAAAAAAATCAGCATATTTACTACTCACTCTCATGCCTCGGTGAGTGAATCTAAAACTCATGTCCGTAGTTAAGTCATATACACAAATCCCAGTGTATTATAATCCCATATAACCTAGGTGTCTCGCCAGCCGCACAAACTTATGCAACAACATGAACATGCAGAAAATTCCCCAACGATCGATCGTGAAGAGACAGAAACCTTTTCTACAGGTTTTTGCTCCTCAAGGTTGATTCAAAAGCCATTATGCGACGATTCTATATACTACAAATCCTATATACGTTATTTAGCATTTCTAGAATATGTAAGAAAATATAATCTAATCACTATAGACAAAAAGAAACCTTTTTAAACACATGTATACATGTCGACACGTTTGAAAACAATTATCTTTCTTTCAAAACTCTTGTTAGGAAAAATTTTAGATCTAGATCTGCATTAAGAAATTCGTGGGTGATCTATATTGACTGAAAACTTGTTCTTTTTGCAACATACAATATAAAGATCTATCTTTATACATAAAATAGCATTTTAGGCTCATAAAACATAGGAAAAACTTTATTAAAAACGTTTAAAACATAGGTGTAGGATTGGGCGAGATGAAACTCGCCTGAGGGGTGTTGATGAACTCTCAAAAACGAGTGAGAACGATCCTCCTTCGCTAAACACCGATGGATCTCGCATCAGCTCCTCCAAAATCCTCCAAAAATCGCCAAAGAAAGGGGTTTAAGGTTTGAGAGAGAGAGAGAGAGGAGGAGGCTGAGGCTATTAGGTTTTAAACGAGGGTTCTGAGAGCTTCAAAACAGATATATATATATATACTTAGGTATACTCTTGGGTTCGGTATAAACAAAACCAACGCGAAACAGAGACAATCCTGGCCCTGGCAGTCTGCACGCCCAGTAGTCGATCGTATAGAAACCTGTACACAGGCTGTGGTTTGGTATATTAGCCATAACGTTCGCAAACGATCTCCGACCGAGGTGATTTCAGATTTGTTGGAAAGCTATTGAAGATACCTACAACTTAGATCTTTAATACTTTCTCAGATTCTAACTTCATTAGTGCGTAAAATATAAAAATTCATAACTGGTCATAAATTTCAGATTTTTCTTTTGGCCTTTGTGCATGTCTTGCACATGTGCACTCATATATTCATAAATATATATTGAATTGATCTCAAATCAATTCTTATCATATTCAAATATCAAAATATATTATTTTTTACCATATAACATATTTATCATTATTTATCATAAAATATTCAAATTTTGGGGGTTTACAGTTCACAATTAGTAAGAATATAATGAACAACACAGAATAAAATAATACATATCACAAATAAATATCATCCAAGATATAATATTCGGGTCAAACATGTCCTTATTACAAAACTGAACAAATAAAAACTGAAGAAAAATATAATACATCGTTCAATGGTAATGGAAAGGAAAATACTACAAAAGAAACTAGGATCATCAACTAGAAGAGGTAGCTAAATTTCGGACTATTTTTCAATTCTATCTGCAAGGCACTCCTGTTGAGAATCCTCTAGCTCCTGGTGATCTCCTAGCTGGACATGTTCTTCCTCTAAGTCTGACATATACCAGAGAAATTAGGTGTACATCAGCGTGCATGGCACATGTCAAGACCCCATAAAACAAATAGAACGAACAAAAACCGAAGCGAAAAATGATTCGATAACAGAAATGACAAGAAACATGCAACTGGAAGTCCAACAAAATCAACATACAAAAACACTACTAAAATATGATAATCATAAAGTTAACTGCATACTGTAACCGGGTCGAGTACTAGCCATCCTAAATTCTCACAGGTCCACATCTTCTTACACAGAGTCAATGCTCATATTATAAGATAACTGACTGTTCACAAATCCTCTACGCGCATTTAATACCACTACATGAATCAGTCAGAGGACTACACGCAATCCGATCTTGGCCTGGTCCGAACTCAGGCAAAGCTCAGGTGACGAAACAGGTCACTGGCTAGAGTGACTACACGAATTCACTTTAGCCCAACAAACCAACCCCAGTGACTACTAAGGGTTTTCAAATACAACCATGAACAATAACAATATGAGTACTTCTACGCAAATACATTAAAATAGAACACAGAACATAAAATGTAATCATAAACTGTAAAATATGCATGCATTCCGATTTCATTAATATCTTATTATCCGAATCTCAAAACCACTCATAAAAATTATACGCAGCTAAATAATATCGAAAATAACTATGGTTAAAAAGAAATTGAAATCCGTTATTGTTTTGCACATGAAATATCGCAGTCTACAACTACTGACACAAAATCAAAAATTAATCTAAAATCCAAAATAAATAATCCTTTTTGCAAATAAATTCCTTTAAAACTTCATAATTATCAAAAATATAATTCTTTTACCGAAATAACTTAACAACTCAAAATGACCCTTTTTTGAAGTAAATTAATTTAAATTATCTATTTTAATGATTATTCAAAATCAACCCCTTTTCAAAATAATTTCTTTCCTCATCATAATAATTCTAAAAATAATCTTTAAATATATTCTTTCTTTTAAAAACATCTCAAATAACCACTTTTACACAAAATACTTATTCCTTTAAATTACTTATCATAACATCATTATCAATATGATCATCAATAAGTCCATGCAGTTATCATAATATCATATAGTAACATAATCAAATCAGTCAAATTGAAGCATATAATCAATTCATAATATGTAAAAATTAGAACGATGAGTCAAAGAATATCGGGATCTTGCCTCGGGTTTTTGTCGAACGAATCGACATTGATGGTGCAGCACGTCAGCGTTGAAGTTGACGGATCTAAACAGCGACATCGGCGGTGATCTCAGTGATGTAGCGGATGGCGGTTCAGTTCTGAGAGGCGATAGGGCTGAGCGTTGATGGCGTCAATGGGCTAGAGCGGTGACTCTGGGGTTCGACGGCTCGGCAGTGGCTGTTCGCGGTTGGGTACGGGTAACGGACGGCGTGCTGTCGGGCGAGCACGCCGGTTGAGGCGACGACAGGGGAGGCTGCAGCGGGGTTTGAGGAGGAGCGGGGGGCGGCGAGAGGCCCGAGCAAGGACCAGCGCGGATGGGATTTAGGTGCTAGAGGCCACCGCGTGAGCTCAGATCGTGGTGCACGGCCAGCGCCTCGGTCGCAGACAACGGCAGTGAGTTTGGGGGCGCCGTGAGAAGGTGAGGGCGCTGGTCGGTGTTTAAGGGCCGGCGTGGGAGCCAGCCAAGGGGAGGGGCGCAGCCTGGGCGGAGATTTGAGAGGCTGGTGAGTGGAGGTGACTGGAGGAGCGGGCGTGCGGTGCGCATGCGTGCTTGGTGGTCCAGGCGAGGACGACGGCTGACAGCGGTGTGTCAGTGAGGTGTGCACTGGCTCGGCGTGGTGATGGCGGGCAGGATGAGACGCGGGAGAGAGAGCACGTGAAGAGAGAGAGAGGAGCAGAGAAAGAGACTGGGGTCGGGCCAGCAATTAGTGCAACAGAAGAAGAGAGAAAGAGGAAAGGAAAGAAGCGAGATTTATAATATATATATATATATATATATATATATATATATATATATCTATATATAGAATACTATATTACTATATATATAGGAAAATTAGGGTTTTGAAAAATAATTAAAAATAATGATAACAAAATAAATTTAATAATTATGCGAAAATTATCTACACATTAAAACGTACAAGTTGTAGCATTACAACCGATAATACGTAATAGTAAAAATAATACAAGAAATTACACAATTAAAAAAGAATAATTAATAAAAAAATATAATTACTTATATTTAAAATCAAATAATTATCTACGTAATAAAATATACCAAATGTATTAATACGAAAGCTGATACACAATAATTAAAATAATATAATAATTTACACAAAAAATACGTAATTAATAATACAACGTATTATATGAAATAATATATAATTAAAAATAATAATACAACGTATTATTAAAAATGACACGTAACAATATCAATAATACAACGGATAAATTCCATAAATTTTTACCACACTAAATATATTTATAAATATCAAAATCATTTAAATACATATAAAAATTGAACTTTAAATCATAGAAACTTCTAGAAAGTTGAGAAAAATATAAATACTCTTTTAAAAATCATAATTAAATATTTTAAAATACTAAAAAATTATTTTAAATAGTATGAAAATTCATGGTCCTTATATTCTACCCCACTTAAAGTAAATTCCATCATCAGAATTAAAAGAACCCAAGGACAGAGATATGAAAAGAGAGACTCAACTCAACACATATAGAGAAGAATTCAAAATAACTACAGATCCATAAGTAAAGGGGAATGTAAGGCAAGAACAACACAAGATAAGATACAAGATGTGATAACTAAGATATCGGTATCGCATCTCAGACTCGCAACAAAATCCAAACAAATACTATGATACAAACATATTTAACTGTGTGAACCAGTTACACAGTACTTGTAAATATATAAGAAATCTAATCAGTATAAAGTATAAGGTAAGAAATAATATAGAATCAAAACAAACAGGTACAATATAAATAAACAATCATATAGAGTGAATCATACAGATAATATACAAGCAATTATTGAAACAAAGAAGAAACATATTAAGTAAGAATAAAAGTCAAGTAAGAAAATAAATTTAAAGCTAACACAAAAAAAAAAGTCAAATACAATAGAAATAGACAGAAACATAAACAACTTAATAAGAAAAGATGAAAAATCTAAAATGCATAACAGTTTAAACGAAACATATTAGTAGGGTATAACAATGGTAAATAAAAAACAAAAAGAAAATTAATTATGAAAAACACAATGAATACAGGTTCAAACTAAAGATATTAAAAACATAATGTAAGATATAAAATCAATAAAAACTAGTAAACGAACGAAAAACAAACATCAACAGGATCATATAACAAAATAGAATAATATAATCATAAGTATAAATCAAAGATAATAAAAAAAGCAATCATAAAGCAACTAGAATAATAATACATACAAAATAAACACAAATAAAAGAAAACATATTTAATTGATGGAATGATGAAAAGTAGTCTGAAACATAGAAAAGATACAAAGACAGTCAAGTATAAATAGCTAAACAAAATTATTAAAACAATTATACAATCAAATAATCATATAAAACAGTTTACAAAATTTATCAGATAAATAATTCAATACACAATATTGGGAATTTACAAATTATATACATAGAAATTAGAATGCGACAAATAATATAATCATGTAAAAATAAGCAGCACAATGCAAGTAGAATATTAGAAGGTAATTGAACATAAAGCAAAAAGATATGATATACAAAACAATACAAAGCAGATAATCATGGAAGGACAAGGTGATATGACACAACAACATATAAGAAAATGAATTTTATGTAGTATATCATATCAAAAACAAAATAAATAATTGTTGTCGTATATCACAACAATAATTATCGAAAACACACATTTTATATAAATATTATGACTAAATAAATGAAGCAGACTAACCTAAATAAAGAACAAAATAAAATGTAAGTATTAGAATGAATAAGAAACTGAATATAGAAAATAAGTAAGCAAAACATAAACAAAACTAAGAAAGATGAAATGATTGATAAATTAAATCAAACAATGATGATACATGTAATTGGAAGTAAAGAATGAAATAAAATATACTAAATAAAACTACTTTATACGAAAGAAAACAAGCTAGCAAGTTAATAATACACTTATAATATAATATACAATAGTAGATAATGATAATGTAAAATGACTGAAATATACTAAACACGAGAATGACGCAATATCACTAGAAAAGCATAAGATATAAGATAAGAATACAGAATAATCTGGCAGAAGGACAATAAAGATTATAATAAGGTATATAGAATATACATAATCACAATTGAAATAACATTAAGAAATAAACATAGATAGAAACATATCAATACATATCGATAAACAAACAGAGGCAAATCATAATAATAATCAATAGTAGAATGAAACGATATGCAATAATTATTAGCATACAAACAGTTATATAAAACAAAGTAAATAATATAAAATCATAGTTAGGTTCAAAGAAACACAAATAAAAATAAAGTATAAAAAATAAAAGATATAAAAGCAAAAGGAATAGACAAGATTAAGAAACATATGATATGTATAACAAATATAATCATTATGTATAATAAGCGTTAAAAATAAAAACATATACATAATAATAAGCATATAAAAAGTTTGAATACTCATGGTACTAATCATGCTAACAAAAATAAATTTTGATGGAATGAGTTACAAAATATTATATGATAAAATAGACATAAGAATAAACACGTGATTTAAAATAAACATATTATATAAAATATAATAAGAAGAACATAATTATATATTCGACTAACATTATGATAAATTAGAAGTATTAGTAATATTCATAAATATAAACAAGATACAACAATAATAATCATCACTATATAAAATCAATTCAGACATAGTAGTATATTGTGTAGTAGTCAAAAATCACATAAATACAATCAACATAATATACATAAATGAAATGTATAATACATAAAATATGAACTATGAAAGATAAAATATATTTATAAACAAATGAAAACATACAATATAACACTGTATGTGATACATAAAATAATATAATAAATAATACAGAGATTAATACAATTAACCCATATATATAAGCCAAACCAAAGAAAACATAGTCATATAAATACATATAAATAATAACACATATAATAACGACCAGTACGGGAAACGAGAAGTTATATAAAGAGAAGGTAATCGCGAAGCGATAGGACAAGAACCATGGAAAACTCTAAAGTCAAAGAGTGATAAGATAAGGACGAAACAAAATCTATCAAGAAAAATAGGATAAGGGCTCAAGAATAGTCTCACGGATGAAATATGATATACATCTAAATTATCCATTATATTCTCACTGGTAGGAACTCGGGTTCGTGACCGGGACTGTGACCTACATGGGCAACCAAAAAAACCTGTTACATCCCGCTTACCAAAATACCAAGGAATTAGAATGTGAACAAGCCCACGACGTTTTAGATTAAGGAGAATAAATAAAAATAAACATTTCTCCTCAACCTAATACGATAAACGTTTAGAAATAAATACAATGCGAAGTCACAGGTCCCCGATCATAATTAGCAAGAATATAATGAATAACACAGAATAAAATAATATATATCACAAATGAATATCATCCAAGACATAATATTCGGGTCAAACATATTATTATTACAAAACTAAACAAATAAAAACTGAAGAAAAATATAATACATCGTTCAACGGTAAAAGAAAGGAAAATACTACAAAAGAAACTAGGATCATTAACTAAGAAGAGGCACTCCTGCTAAGAATCCTCTATCTCCTGGCAATCTTCCAGCTGGACATATTCTTCCTCTAAGTCTGACGTACACCAGAAAAAATAGGTGTACATCAGTGTGCATGGCACACGACAAGACCCCACAAAAAAATAGAACAAATGAAAACCCAAGCGACAAACGATTCGATAACAGAAATGACAATAAACGTGCAACTGGAAGTCCAACAAAATCAACATGCAAAACACTACTAAAACATGATAATCATAAGGCTAACTGCACACTGTAACCGGGTCGAGTACTAGCCATCCTAAATTCTCACTGGTCCACATCTCACACAGAGTCAACGCTCATATTATTGGATAACTAACTGTTCACAAATCCTCTACGCACATCCAATACCGCTACACGAATCGGTCAGAGGACTACACGTAATCTGATCTCGGCCTGGTCCGAACTGAGGCAAAGCTTAGGTGATGAAATAGGTCACTGACTAAAGTGACTACACGAATTCACTTTAGCCCAACAAACCAACCCTAGTGACTACACGAATTCACTGGCGCGAGCTAGAAGATATATCAATAGTCACATCGAAGCACATGAACATTAACTTCCCCATCCCAACTCTTCTCGTTTTTCTAAATCAACAGTCGTATTCCACACTGAAACTTTAGTTCACCACCTAAACTTAGTCAACACCTCCACATATGTCAATAGGTCTGTTCATGACACGAGGCCACTAAGTCATGAACTACTAAGGGTTCTCAAACACAACCAGGAACAATAATAATATGACTGACACGAGGCCACTAAGTCATGAACTACTAAGGGTTCTCAAACACAACCAGGAACAATAATAATATGACTACTTCTATGCAAATACATTAAAATAGAATAAGGGTTCTCAAACACAACCAGGAACAATAATAATATGACTACTTCTATGCAAATACATTAAAATAGAATGCAAAACTTAAAATGCACACTATATATACCCCCTTGCTCATGAAAATGCACATGAACGCAAAACATAAAATGCACATGAACTACTAAGGGTTTTTCTTTGGGTTTTTGCTGATGTTTTAGGTTCCTATATATACCCCCTTTGCTCTCATTTTTTATGACAACCAAGAAAATTTTTTAATCAAGCTTAACAAGGGTTTAAGTTTGTTTAAATGTGTTTAAAGCCTTGTTTCAAAGTTTTGGTTTTGTGAAGATAATTTCACAAGAGGAAGAAGAGATCATCCTTGTTTCAAAGTTTTGGTTTTGTGAAGATAATTTCACAAGAGGAAGAAGAGATCATCCTTTGGTGTTTGAGCTTCAA
>NC_033796.1:77890294-77902485 GCF_001876935.1 Asparagus officinalis
CACCTCATCTCTCTCTCTCTCTCTCTCTCTCTCTCTCTCTCTCTCTCTCTCTCTCTCTTGATCTATTGAGAAGTTTTCCTAAACTTATTCTAGCTATTTATTATTTTGTTTCTAATTTCCATAAGCTAGATTTATATTGAGTTTAGTTAAATTATATTTATTGAATCTCTTTGTTCACACACAACCTATTGAGCTTATAGTATTTACATTCATAGTATATTTTGGGTTGTGGGGTTTGTGACTTAGAGTTGTGCCAAATTGAGTTCTCACCTTGTTTAGAGAACAATCATTTGTTGTGCTTAATTTGTGAAGTTCACTTTGTAATACACTTGTACACCGAGAGGAGTGTATGGTGAGGACGAAGTCGATACCGAGAGGAGTTGCGTCGGTGGCCTAGTGAGAGGTGATAATTCTGAGCACTTGAGGGAGTCGATACGTGAGGACCAACACTTGAGGTTATAGCTTGTGTATGTACTTTGTGAGGATTTGTGAGAGTTGTCGGTCGACTTGATAACCGAGTGTGTAGAGTTTTCGGTTAGCTAGAAAACCGAGTGTGTAGAGATGTTCCGGCTTTCAAACCGAGTTGTGTAGTGGATTCTCCTCGAGAGTTGGGAGTGGGGACGTAGGACGGAAGGTCCGAACCTCGTGAACATATAGCGTGTTTGGTTTGCATTGGCGCACTTATAACTGTTCATCTTATAGCCTATTACATCTTGTTTATATTATCCACTAGTTTGTTTCACCATTGTAATAGTTTAAATATATCATTGCTTATACCATATTGTATATCATACTTGTAAGGATATATTTGTTAATTAGTTTTAATTGGCATAAAATCGGATTAGATTAGCATATATCCTATTCACCCCCCCCCCTCTCTAGGGTTATTTCATAGCGACCTTAGGGTCTAACAATTGGTATCAGAGCTTGGTGCTCTTTGATTTAAGATCTAATTGCCTTGAGTTAAAGATCTAAGTTATTTTTTTGTGCTAATCTTATTTTGATTGCATCTTGCTTGTATATTTTTATAAATTATGGATATGAATGATGCATCTTGTTTAGGCTATGATCCTAGTGTTGCTCCAAAATATAGAAACTTCCATTATGTTCAATGATGCTTTAGATTTAAAATATTTGTTAAATCTAAAAATATTGATTTATTGGAAGTTATTGACAGTACTTATATTGTGCCCACGTTAGAGAAATCCAAGTGGAGCAAACATGATAAGAAGATGTTTACAATGAACAAGTTAGTGTTAGAATTTATGCTTAATGTTTTTGATCATGTATTTCTAACGAACTTGCTCATTTTGATAGTGCTTACACGATATGGAAACTTTTTGAAGCACTTCAAGGTGACATGGAGGAGATTCAACGTTTTGTGGCGGAATCGACTTCAAGTGCTAGTGGAGCATCATCATCATGCACACGTCCACTAGGGGATAACACTAGTATGGTAAGCGAGTCCGAATCCGAATATGATTTATCTTTTGATGAACTCACCTGTGCTAGTAAAAAATTATTGCATGCCTATAACAAATTGCATAAAAATTTTATTGATTTACAAAGCAAGCATGATGGTTTAAAATCCGATCATGAGAAGTTAGCTTCCAAATTTGATATCATTACTCAAGAAAATGATGCTCTTAAAGTAAACAATGATATGTTAAAATTTGAAAATAATAATTTGAAATTGGATATTGCTAACTTGACTCATGACAAAAATAATATCATGTTAGAAGTTGAGAACATAAAAAATGATAATGTCTCTTTTATAAATGACTATTTATTATCTACTTCTAATAAAACTGCATATGTGCCTAATAATGAAGATTTGAATCTTGTGAATAAACGTATTTCATCTTTAGATTCAACTTTTTTTGATAGTGCTTACGCTCTATGGAAACTTATTGAAGCACATGAAGGAAAATTGGAGGCTATTCAACAATAGTTGGAAAATCCCGCTTTAAGCTCTAAGGAAGCCTCTGTTAGACCCTAGAAGGGGGGGGTGATTAGGGTCTTATGCTAATCTAATCCGATTAAATGCCAATTAAAACTAATTAACAAGTACTTTGAGAATATGCATTGATAACCATAAGAAGCTTATGAATATGTGTGCCAAGTCTAGTGCAAACAAGTTATCATCCACTCATTATGCACACATATATAGCAAAGTTTACAAGTGCTCTATTTGCGGCCGTAAACGCCATATAGCTAAATTTTGCTATGATGCACACAAACATAAAAATGTCAATGCTCCTTGTGCATCTCATCAAGTTTCTTCATCACATGTACACACACATGCACCCATTGTTCATCATAAGCATGCTCATGTGTATAGATGTGATCATTATGGTCGTTTTGGTCATTTGGCCGAATATTGTTTTGATTTGAAAAAAAATCTCGTTTGCCAAATGCTTCTAGTAGACCATATGCTTTTAAATGTGATATTTGTGGTAGGTTTGGATATCTTGCTAAATTTTATTTTGATATGTAAAAAGCTTCTAAGTTGTAATATGTTCCAAATAGACCATTGTTTAAGAATATTTCTCATTTGTAAAATATTTCTAAAAGAGAATCTTTATTTGCAAATGATTCCCGTGCATAAGCTAATGGTCCATAAAAATAAATGGATCTCTTTCATTGGATAAATTGCAATCGAAAGGGTCATTTGAGTGATTATTGCTTTGACCGTGTTAGTGCACCACATGTGCCCAAGAGGGTTCATAACCCTAGGGCTTTGATCTTTATTGATAGGGGTCATGTCCCTAAATAATCCGGCACCAAGAAAGCTTGGGTGCCAAGATGATCTTTAAACAAAGAATTTTAGTGTTTTTATTTTTCTTTTTCCTGGCTTTGAAAATTATACTTTGAAATATTTGAACATGAAAACAATTTTTCTTTGATCAATTCTTTTGTTTTCATGATTATTAGTTACTATTTTGATGAGAGGTTTGTATTTATATAACCCCCAGGTTTATGGGTGTTTATTCCCAAATCATGTTTACCGGATGCTAGAATATTTATATGGGTTGGAATAAGCTCAAGAGCTTGATACATTGTTACCTCTCTTGAAATTCTTTTGTCAAAGATTTTGTTTTGATTTGTTGCGTTGAATTCATTATATTTTACTTATGTGATGATATTTATATGTTTGTGCACATGGATCATCTATTCGTGCCTTATAATGTATTCTATGATTGGTTTGATCAAGTTATACAAAGAAATTTTCCTCTTTGATCAAACATTGTTTTTGGACTCAAATCTTGATTTATGACTTCACTTGAGTGATTTGTTTTCACTTAAAATTTTTTTATGGTTCTCATGTTTTCCTCATTCTTTTGTTTTCATAAATCTATTTTTATACAGTATATTTTTATAATTGTGTAATGAGTCACTTCTTTCATAAATGATATATTAATATGTGTTCTCATTGTCTTGTTTGTATGTGAGTTATGTTTAGCATATCTTTTATTTAGGCTTACTCACATGTTTTTGCCGTAGCTTTTATTTCATAAATTATATATGGCATTTTGATAGGGGGAGCTATTCCCTATACTTGTTTTATACTCACTCATGCATATTGATAGGGGGAGCTTTCGCTCTCTTCATTCTTGTTGTTTTCCCTTTTTTGATGTTGTCAAAGGGAGAGAAATATTATGAGTATACATTTCCTTGTTTATATGCATGTGAATTATAATTTATATATTTATTTTCATTCATGCATATATCTTTTTTGTAAATTGTTTATCATCATCAAAAAGGGGGAGATTGTTGGCCTTCTTATTTTGATGATGATTTAACAAATAATTTACATCTAATATTGTTTGTCTGGTGTTTGTGTTTGGTTATTTATTGTAGACAAACAATCTGTTGGATGATGGATGGATTGCGCCATATCGATCATTATCAAATGGAGGTTGGCAGAATAGTGGTTAAAGCCTATGCAATTCAAGTTGAAGATCCATGTTCTAGCTTCATCCGCAATGTGTACCAAGTCAAGCTTATTGAAGATCAAGATCAAGCTTGGGTAACATATATATATATATATATAGATATATACATACATATTTTAGTTTTTGGTTTCTATGTATATGTAGTCATACATATACATATATGTTTCTATTTCTATGTATATATATAGTTATATGTGCATACATAGTTTTAAGTTTTCATGCTTATGAATATGAGATTACATATTTTTTATTGTGTTTGGTTTAACTATATAGACATGAAACAAATTTATATTCATATATATAATCATATGTTTCATACTCTATATAGACATGAAACAAATTTATATTCATATATATAATCATATGTTTCATACTCTATTTTGTTTAAGAATATTGCATAGTATATGCAATTTTGAGAAAATATTGTTTTCTTGGTTTATGGACTTAACAATAATCATATACATCTTTATTAAGTCTACAAAATCATTTTGTAATGTTTCAAAACATGGTCAAGCTAAAATGTCAAAATTCATGTGTTCATATTTTTATGTTTTGGACTATTTTGCAAAATGATGATATTTCTCATTTGGGAGGTTCTTTTTGAAAACCAGTTTTTGTAGCATGTTTATTATCATGTCTACAATCATCTCCCAAAGATTCATAATTTTTTAGAATTTATTTAATATTTTTAACATGGTTTAAAGTTGAGTTTTTCTGTGCACTTCAGGTCTGTGCATGTTTAGTCGACTCATAAGTCGACTCATTAGTCGACTCATAAGTCGACTCACGAAGTGCAGTAGAGTTGTGATTTTTCTTCTGCTGAGTCGACTCATATGAACCGACTCATTAGTCAACTCATGAGTTGACTCATAAGTCGACTTATGAAAGAGCCGTTGCACAGTAACGGCTAGTTTCCAGCAATATTTTCTGGGGGCTTTTTTTTGTCTTTTTCTTAGGGTTTTTGCTGATGTTTTGGGTTCCTATATGTACCCCCTTTTCTCTTATTTTTTGTGACAACAAAGAAAATGTTTTAATCAAGTTTAACAAGGGTTTAAGTTTGTTTAAATATGTTTAAAGCCTTGTTTCAAAGTTTCGGTTTTGTGAAGATAATTTCACAAGAGGAAGAAGAGATCATCCTTTAGTGTTTGAGCTTCAACTCATCTCTCTCTCTCTCTCTCTTGATCTATAGAGAAGTTTTCCTAAACTCATTCTAGCTATTATTGTTTTGTTTCTAATTTCCATAAGCTAGATTTATATTGAGTTTAGTTAAATTGTTTTTATTGAATCTCTTCGTTCACACACAACCTATTGAGCTTATAGTATTTACATTCATAGTATATTTTGGGTTTTAGGGTTTGTGACTTATAGTTGTGCCAAATTGAGTTCTCACCTTGTTTAGAGAACAATCATTTGTTGTGCTTAATTTGTGAAGTTCACTTTGTAATACACTTGTACACCGTGAGGAGTTTATGGTGAGGACGGAGTCGATACCGAGAGGAGTGGCGTCGGTACCCTAGTGAGAGGTGATAATTCTGAGCACTTGAGGGAGTCGATACGTGAGGACTAACACTTGAGGTTATAACTTGTGTATGTACTTTGTGAGGATTTGTGAGAGTTGTCGGTTGACTTGATAACTGAGTGTATTAGAGTTTTCGGTTAGCTAGAAAACCGAGTGTGTAGAGAAGTTCTGGCTTCCAAACCGGGTTGTGTAGTGGATTCTCCTTGAGAGTGGGAAGCGGGGACGTAGGACGGAAGGTCCGAACCTCGTGAACATATAGCGTGTTTGGTTCGCATTGGCACACTTATAACTGTTCATCTTATAGCCTATTGCATCTTATTTATATTATCCACTAGTTTGTTTCACCTTTATGATAGTTTAAATATATCCTTGCATATACTATATTGTATATCATACTTGCTAGGATATATTTGTTAATTAATTTTAATTGACATAAAATCGGATTAGATTAGCATATACCCTATTCACCCCCCCCCCCCCCCTCTAGGGTTATTTCATAGCGACCTTAGGGTCTAACAGAGTGTACACGATGTTTTTCATATTTCGATGCTTAAGAAGCATCTGCGAGATGAAGACCAGCAGAGAGTGATTGACTCACCAGAGATTAAGATTCAGGATGACTTGACTACCGTAGAGATTCAGGTATGCACACTTGCTAGAGAGAATAAAAAGCTTAGAAATAAAGTCATTCCATTAGAGAAAGTTTAGTGGAACCGGCAAGGAGCCGAAGAGATTTCTTAGGAGCGCGAGGAGGATGTTCGTCGCCACTACCCACACCTGTTTGGACAGGTATGATGTTGATGCTTTGATAATTGTCATTATCTATGTTGTTTAGACATATTTATATTTACCTTTAACACTAGATTGGGGATATTGTCACCTGATCCTTAATCATTTGAAACATATGGTATATACATGAGGGTTTCCTTGTTTGGATTATTTCGCTCGACATACCAATTTCGTTTAATTAGGGATTTAGGGGAGAATGTTTGCATTCTAGGTTGTTAACTTTAAATATCATTGTGCTAATACTATAAGATGGGTGCAGAAGGTTTTCTATGTATGAAATACACCTTCTTAATGTGTTTGAGCTTTGTGATGCGACTGCTGAATTTCGAGGATGAAATCCTCTTAAGGGGGGTGAATGTAACACCCCAATAATTTTTGAATGATATATTAATATGAGATTAATTATGATATATGGATATTTAGTATGATAAATATCATTTAATGGTATATGAGTATAATACCATATGTTTTGAGTATGAACGAGTTCATACATGAGAGAGAAAAGAGTTGAAACATGCACAATGGCCAAACTCATAAAAAACTAGAAATGCCTAGTCCGGTCGACCGTCACGGTTGACCGCAACCGATCGACCGTCATGGTCGACTGTGAAACCAGCAGAGAATGTTTCTCCTGTTTTGAGTTGGTTTCGGATTTCTAAACTCATATTCGTTTTTCCTGATATATATATGAGTTTTTTCACGTTTTTCTCAGTTTTCCTAAGAACCCTAACAACCACCAAACCCACCCAAACCCTAGTTTGATTTCTTAGAGAAGATTGGAGGCTTTCGAACGGAATTTTTTCTTGATTTTTTGGCTTTTGGAGTGGAGATCTCTTTCAATCTTGCTTCTAAAACGTTTTTTGATAATCTCAGGCAAGTATCATCTCTGCTAATCCCCCTCCCAGTTTTCAAAATATTTTTAAAGAGATTTAAACATGTTTTGTAGAGCCTAAATGACTAGATTATGAATAAAAGACAACTCGTTTGTATTATATGTATAAAGATTAGGTCTTTTCATGCTAAAAAGGTTGAGAACGAATTTTACAGATGTATTTAAGATCTGAAGATGATTTTAAAATGTGGTTAATCTAAAGAAAGAAGTTTGATTCATCGTTTTGAGCTTTTATGCATGTTTTAGGGTTTTGAATATAAATATAATGCATAAAATCATGGTTATATATGTTAATTTTGTTTCTAGATATTTCTATCTGCTGTAACATGTTTGTATGCAAGATTCATGAAGTTTTTACCATGTTGGAATCACAAAAATACGTCGTGAACACGACACACATAAAAATCTGGAAAAAAATGAATTTTGGGCTCACGGTCGACCGCCATGGTCGACCGTGTGCAGGGCAAAGACCTGGGTAGTCTCTGGAGCCCGTCGCGATCGACCGCCACGGTCGACCGCCAGACTGATGTTGGCCTGTGTATAGTTTTGATTTGATTTCGATTTGTCGAGCGATTCTCTCGACCTTGTGATGTTTAACTACAATGTTAAAACTTGTTAAACACCTGGGATGATGGTGAACTTTAGATGTGGACTTGCACACCGAGATATATGCACTGAGGCTTGGTTTGTGTTAAATTAACACACTTTTATAACAAGTTAAAATTTATAAATACACATGACTAATATTTGATCTTTCACGTATCCGGAAATAGGAAGATAAAACCTATTACCGCAGAACGATTGAGTAAGAGTATTACAATAGTATTGTTATTACATGTATCCAGAATAGGGAGATAATAATTGAGTAAGAGTATTACAATAGTATTGTTATTACATGTATCCAGAATAGGGAGATAATAAATCCTATTGCCGCAGAGCAATTGAGTAAGAGCATTACAAGAGTATCGCTATAACACAAGATGATGCACACATAGATATTTGATCAGTTGTAAGTTTTACTTAAATAATAGATTACCCGCGAGTAGGGTATTTCCTTGGAGATTTTGGCATACCCGTTATGGATGGTAGTTATATTCGTTTTGGTTTGTTTGACATCCTCTTATATTAGAGCAGGCTACTCGGATGTAATTCGAGATGATGTATTTATTCTTTATGTTAGAGATTTGAGTATGTTTCCTTGACTATTTGTTTTTCATAGAGAGCTATATGAATGATTTGATATAAATAAGTACTGACTCTATTTTCTTATATATTCCTACCCTTTTCCCTGGGGAGAGGTAGTGATGATCTCGCTAGTGCTTTGATGCTTGTTGTTTCCCCTCTTTCAGGTAGCGAGTCTGGCGTACGAAGAGTCGTAGGTTGATGGGACTTCTTAGTTATCCAATTAGCTACTTATTATACTTTGTAGTTATTGTAGAACTTCACATGTAGTTGATTATTTTTAGACTCTAGATTGGTATTTTAGTTTAGAGTTGAGAGCTTTTGTGAGACGATTGGTATTTTAGTTTAGAGTTGAGAGCTTTTGTGAGACTTTGTTTATTTGACTCATTGTATTTGAGATTCAGTTTATACTCAGAGATATTTCTATTTGAGACTTTGTTTATTTGACTCATTGTATTTGAGATTCAGTTTATACTCAGAGATATTTCTATTTTATTTTAGATGGGCTCATTATTGATATTTCTTATGCTTCTTCTGTGTATATCCAGTGTTGCCTATTGCTATTTTTACATGTTTGTACCTTCACCTATTTATTGTTTCCACTAGAGAGATAGTGATTGTGATGGTGAAACATATCGTAGCATGGTGGTTGGTGTTTGACAAGTTTGACAATCCGGGTTTTATCTGGGACTGCAGCCTTGTGTGAACCCTGGGGCGTCACAGTTCAACATCTTTTGGAATTAGTCTAGGCTTATAATTTTTTCTTTTACAATATTGTTTCTACCTTTTAATTCTCATTTCAGAAGCATTATGCATATTAGCAACTGTTCTAACATTTTGTATCATGGGTTTAATTTCAGAAAATACACTTTGAATAATTAAATTTAAAATATGACAGATACATCTAACATGAAAAAGGCCGCCATGACATGGCAATGACAGAGTTGTTTTAATAAAATCAACAGCTACATTGTTATTACTTGCATTATCTATGGCAATGACAGAGTTGTTTTAATAAAATCAACAGCTACATTGTTATTACTTGCATTATCTAGTAAAAAAGAAAATATTCTTTGATCAATTTCTAGTTTCATAAGTTCTTCAATTTTTAAATTTGCAATATTAATACCAGTGTGTGACTCCAATTATAATAAAAAAACAACACTTTTAAACATTTACCAATTTTTATCAATCCAGTGTGCTGTGATACATAAATAACCAGTTTACACTCTAGATGTCCAAATATCAGAAGTTAAAGAAAATTTACAGTTTAAATTTTTAAAATAAGAAATTATTTTTCCTTGTTCCTCCTATTAATATTTTAAAATATCACATTGACAGGTTTGGTGAGAAAATTTTGTAAATGCGGGATAAAAACCATCTCTGAACAAATCTTCAAATTCATCATCTTCTACTAATTTAAAAAGTAGGTTTTTAAGAACAATAAACCTGATTACGCATTTCCTAGCTCGGGCAGCGTTATAATTCCAATTACCGAGGGTACCAGAAGAGGAGCATTAGGAAATCATAGACTGTCGGATATCACCTTGAAGATTCTGGCTTTTGTTGTGTTTTTCTGTATGGCGTTTGAGATAGTTGGTGCCGCTCTTATGATGAGCTTGGAAAACCTGGCCGCATAACGTACATTTTGTCTTCTGGGAGATGATCCTACCGTGTTCATCCTTGGTGACGTCTATCTTCTCAAAAAAATTCCACACATCGGATCTTGGCCTTTTAGGAGCTCTTGGTGCAGTAGATTCGTCGCCACCAGATTCAGGATTAACACCGATAGGAGGAGGAGTTGTTGTAGGAGGACTCATCTCTAGATCGGTAGGAGATAGGTTTTGCTCTTCATAATCAGATCCAGATGCCATTTGATGGAAGTATTAGAAAATATAAGAGATTATAAGATAGTATAAAAGAGTATAAGATTGTATAACAGAGTATTAGAGAGAAGTAGATGAGTTTTGTTATGAGGAAATGAAGTGAAACCCCCTTTATTTATAGAGACAGCCCCCTAGGCAAATGACCAAAAAACCCTCATATTCTAGCCGTTTTTTCCGTTTTAAGGGACAAATCTGTCAAATTGCCAAATATGACCGTTTGGCCGGTCCGGGCCGGCCCGGGCAGGGCAACCCGACCCGGCCGGGCAGGGGCAACCCGACCCGGCCCAGGTCTGCAGGGGGCAACCCGACCGGCCTGGGCAGGGCAAACCCGACCCGGCCCTCGTGCCAGGCAACCCACCCGGCCGGTACAATAAGACTGGGTCACAATTGTGACCGTTGGCGACCGACCGCGCTTGCCGGCCGGCCAGCCGGCCACTTTTGTCCAATCGGCCAACGAATACCAATTTGTGACCGTTGTGTCGGGCTGTGCGAGTGGGTGGGCGGGGTTGTTTTTTCGACAACGGTCTCACCCAAGGGGACCGCGGCCGGATCCGGACCGGCCAATCCGGCCGGGAGTGAAGGTTCGGTACTCGCGTGTCGCGTTACTGATTCCGGTGGGGCCGATCCCGGACGGGTACTGTACCGGGTCGGCCCGGATCGGAACCGAGCATTTTCGCTTCTCGGACCCAAACGTGGGCCCTGAGCCCCAGAACCCTGGTTTCCTAGCCGACCCCGGGCCCGGGCCGCGTTTTTTTGGACAGCCCTAGTTAGAGTTGCTTTACTTATTTGATAGCCAAATACTGTACTTGACTATGTCGCTCTCAGTTTTCAATTTCCCCCCTAACCGAATGCATCAGTTAATTGGAGAGCAAAAGGTCATTTTGATTTTGATATTAATCCCAAGCGATTATAATCCTCCTAAAAATAAACACTGATTTGTATTATTTTAACTTAGTCTTAATGTAAGTTTTTATGAAAATAAATATTGGATTGGATTAGAATAATCCCAAGACAACATATTCCTAGTACTATAGTTTAAGGATTACACTACTCCCTAGCCTAGAGATAAAAAACAAACGTGGCCTAAAGAGAAGAATGATACATATACAGAGAGAAAGTTGCCAAGTTAAAAGAATAAAAGGTAGAGAGAGTTTTATCTACATGTGTCAAGAATGAAGATCAAAGAATTTTAGTAAAACATTGACGAGATTATAGAGCTATTTTCATTAATTGTTTAGTGATGAGTAAATTGGTAAACAAAGAAAGACTATAACAAAATAATGCATGACAAAAGCTATAGGTATTGTTAAAAAAAATAAGATTAACAATGTTTGAGATGATTTAAAGAAAACAATAACTAGAAGAGACATAGGACTAGACAATGTCCTTTATCAAAAGTTTGGAAATGTCTTGAAGATATAGGCTTAGTATAATTGATTAAAATATTTAAAAAGACTGCTAAGTCTTGAAAAATGCTCAATAAATGGAATTTATAGTTTGCTAGTGATATAAAAGAATAAAGGAGATATACAAAACTGTACAAAACATTATTGGTATAAAGCTTATGAGGCAGATTATGAAACTTCGAGAGAGGAGTACTTGAGAAAGGACTAAGAAAAACAAGAACTCACTAGTGGAAAACCAGGCATCCTTGACGGGCAATCCCATCAAGGATGCCTAAATCCACGTCGGCGATATATATCCTAGACGGTCAGCCGTCAAGGATAAGCCATTAGCGATAGTACCGTCAGGGAAGAATTATTACTGACGGGGTGCCGTTGGTAATGTATATATATTACTGATGACATTCTGTTGACGGCAAAAGCAGTCAGCGATAGTGACACATCACTGACGGCAATCCCGTCAGCTTTGTTATAACCATCGCTGACAGGTACACCGTCAATGAAGTTCATCGCTGACGATAAACCGTCAACGATGAATCCAACATCGTCAACAGCAAGCCGTTA
>NC_033796.1:77902495-77911933 GCF_001876935.1 Asparagus officinalis
TAGGGATTCTATCACTGACGACTTGCCGTCAGCGATAATTGAACATCGCTGACGGGCTGACCGTCAGCGTTGAACATCGCTGACGGCGCGACCGTCAGAGATGTTTATTATGAGTTAATTTTTTTTATATTAATTACATATATAATTAATATATTAATTACATATATCCTACCTGTCACAAGCCAAAGAACATGTTTCAATTCCATCTCACTACTAATGTTTCAATTCCATCTCACTACTGATCATTCTATGCAGAACTATATTTGCTCATATGATCACTCCCTGTATTATAGCTACTGCATGATTTTTTTACAAAATGGGAGAACCACGATGACAATGAGACAGAAGAAAACTGATTTGAGGCAGAAGATAGGGACTGAAGAACGTCTTATACACTCCAATATTGCTCAAATACCATGATCAAATAAACAGGCTAATTAAATTAAATCAGTTCATAGCTTTCACCAGAATATATCAACTCAAGCACAGACCTCAAAATCCTAGATCAGATGGTCACGATTTCAGTAATAAGTAAGGGTTGATAGAACAAACTTAGCTACAAATTAAACAACTACAACAGAGATCATGATGGAATTTAAAGAACACAACCCTCTACACAAAGGAAACTTTTATTGATAGAACACTAGGGAGTACAATACTTACTCTTACAAGAGCACCTCACTTTCACACAACTTTTTATTTTGGTGAACACTCACACAAGTCTACACTACACACTCAAGCTTTCAAGCTTACTTTTTACTTGCTTGCACAAATAAGAACCCAAGACCCCTATTTATAGTTGTTTAAGAGGGCTAGGAAGTGTGTAGAAGAGTTAATCCTAGCCATACATTAGTAAGAAGTTTCTAGAAGAATAAATACTAGCCATACACTTGTATCTTCCTAGAAATTTCTTGGTAGATATTTTGTAGGATGTTACTATAAAGAAGTTCTAGAAAATTGTTCTAGAATAATCTAAGTTGGTGAGGAATTCACCAACTTTCATTTCTCACAAGTCCAAGCTTCTTCTTAAGCTTCAAAAAAGTTTCTGTCTTTAGTGGCTTGTGAAGATGTCAGCGATTTGGTCTTCAGACTTGCAATATGTCAGCATCACGGTCTTCCTTTTAACTTGATGTCGGATGAAATGATATCTTGTCTCTATGTGTTTGCTTCGTCCATGTGCTACCGGATTTTTGTCAAGTGCAATAGCTGATTTATTGTCGATGAGAAGCTCTGTCGGTGCTTCTTGTTGGTGTTGCAACTCCTTCATTAGATTTCTAAGCCATATCGCTTGACATGCACCTGCAGATACAACAATGTATTCCGCTTCGCAACTTGATAGAGCAACAACAGACTACTTCTTTGATGACCAAGAAAAGGCTGCTGATCCAATGCTAAACATGTGGCCGGATTTACTCTTTCTTTCATCCAAGTCTCCCCCATAGTCACTGTCAGTGTAACCGACTAGTCTTGGATCTACACATTGTGAGTAAAATAATCCTTCATTAATGCTTCCTTGAACATACTTGAGAATCCTCTTGGCCACCTTGAAGTGTTCTTGCATTGGCTCCTCCATGAATCTGCTCACCAGTCCAAACGCAAACATTATGTCGGGTCTTGTGATGGTCAGGTACCGTAGGCTTCTGACTAAGCTCTTATACAAAGTTGGATCAATAGAGATTCCTGGTGAGTCTCTCCTCAGCTTCACTCCAACTTCGACAGGAGTTGCAACTGGTTTGCAGTTGTTCATGTTGAACTTCCGAATGATCTCCTTTACGTACTTTTTCTGAGAGATGAAGATTCCTCTCTCAGATTGCGACACTTCTACTCCAAGAAAGTATGACATTTCTCCAATGTCAGTTATCTCGAACTCCTTGATCATGTTCTTCTTGAACTCCTCGAACATTTTTGGATTGTTACCGGTGAAGATCATGTCGTCCACGTAGAGACATACGATCATAATGTCTCCATCCTTCTTCTTGGTATAGAGAGAGTGCTCATACGGACTTTGCTGGAATCCGTTCTTCTCGAAGAATGCATCAATTCTAGTATTCCACGCTCTGGGTGCTTGCTTCAGTCCATACAATACCTTCTTCAACTTGTAGACCTTGTCTTCTTGATTTTTCATCACATACCCAGGTGGTTGCTCGATGTAGACTTCTTCTTCTAGATAGCCATTAAGAAAGGCTGACTTCACGTCCATGTGATAGATCTTCCACCAGTTTTGTGCTGCCAATGCGATAATGAGTCGAATGGTGTCGATCCTCATGACTGGTGCGAACACTTCTTCATAGTCAACTCCTTCTCGCTGACTATAGCCCTTTGTAACAAGCCTGGCCTTGTACTTCTCGATTCCGCCGTCTTGATTTGTCTTTGTCTTGTACACCCACTTTACTCCAATGGGTTTATAGCCTTCAGGTAAGGTGGTGAGCTCTCATGTGTCATTTCTCTTGATTGCCTCAATCTCATCATCCATGGCTTTTCTCCACTTATCTTCTTGAGTAGCTTCTTCATAGCTGATCGGATCACATTCTGCAAACAAGCAGAATAGTGTGTAGTCATCCATCATCTCGACTGGTTCTGTATCGTCGTACGGATCTCTTAGACTTCTCGTCCTCCTTGTTGCTCCCCCTAAAGAGCTTCCTTCACTTGAGCTGGATGGTGATGATGTCAGCGTCGATGTTGAGGTTGATGGAGCTAGACTATTTGGTGGACTTTGTTCTGGTCTTCCAACCTCCTGCAAGTCATCATCATTATCTTAAAAGAACATACCTTTAATGTTTTTGTCTTCATCGGTCCATTTCCAATAATCTTCTTCATCGAACTCCACGTCTCTTGAAATGATCATCTTTTTTGTAACTAGATTATAGAGCTTGTATGCTTTTGTCCTCCTCTCGTACCCAACGAATATGTACTTATCTCCTCAATCGTCCAACTTCTTTCTTTTCTGCTCCGGGATGTGTGCATATGCAATCCACCCAAACACCTTCAGGTGGTTGACACTTGGCTTGATGTTGCTCCACATCTCCAATGGTGTCTTGAACTTGACGCTCTTTGTCGGACATCGGTTGAGGAGGTAAACTGCACAGTCCACGGCTTTAGCCCAGTAAGTCTTCGGCAGATACTTGCTCTTCAACATGCTTCTGACCATATCAAGAATGATACGATTCTTCCATTCTACTATGCCATTTTGCTGTGATGTGTTGGCGGCAGTGAGTTGATGAATTATCCCATATTACTTGTTAAAATTTTTGAATGCCTTCAAAGTGTATTCTTCACCTCGATCTGATCGGAGCACATTGATGTGGTACCCACTTTGCTTTTCTACCATCTCCTTGAATACTTTGAATTTCTCCAGAGCTTCGGATTTCTCCTTCAGGATATAAACCCAAGTTTTTCTGCTATAATCATCAATAAATGTGAGAAAGTACCTATTTCCTCCAAGAGAGACAACTTCAAATGGTCCTGTAATATCTGTGTGGACCAATTGTAGCAGCTCTATTGCTCTTCTTGACTTTCCAACTTCGAAACTTCTTCTATGTTGCTTGCCCTTCATACAACCTTCACATAGCTGGTTCGGATGATTGATTTGTGGCAATCCTTTTACCATTTTCTCCTTCCATAGAAGATTTAGGCCACTGAATGCGAGATGCCCGAATCTCAAATGTCAGAGCCAAGACTCATCCTTCATAATCATCTTTAAGCACTTGACAGGGTCAGTATGAATATTTAAGGTAAACAGTCTATTTCGAGATATGTTCACCTTTGCAATTACTTCATTTTTATTCTTGATAGTGAGGGTAAGGTCTTTTAGATGTATATCATAGCCTCTTTCAAGGAGCTGGCCCATTTTTATTCTTGATAGTGAGGGTAAGGTCTTTTAGATGTATATCATAGCCTCTTTCAAGGAGCTGGCCTAGACTCAAAATATTATTTCGTAGGTCTTTTAGATGTATATCATAGCCTCTTTCAAGGAGCTGGCCTAGACTCAAAATATTATTTCGTAGTACTTGAATATAATAGACGTCAGAGATGTACCTATTCTCGCCCGTTTTTGTCTGGATCATTATCTTACCCTTGCCTTTACTGGAATCTTTGACTGGTCTCTAAAAGTGACATCTCCTTGTACTATCTCATTCAGCTCGGTGAAAAACTCCTTGATGCCGCACATGTGGTTACTGGCACCTGAATCCAGATATCAGATATCTTTATTCTTGCTTTCACTCTCCTGGTACGTCAGCAAGACCGTTGAAGTGTCTGGCTGCTTCCTTTCTACAAAATTACTTCTTTCTACCACTTGATTTAATTTCTCCCAACATTCATAGCTGAGATGGCCGTATCTCTTGCATTTGTAACACTATGGCTGAGATCTGTCCTCCTGGTAACTTCTTCCTTGTCCTCGTCCTCGTGTGCCACGACCTCGTCTTCGATCAAATGATCGTTCACGATCTCTATTTCGATCTTGATTTTCATGGCCTTCTTGGTACTGTCTCCTACGACCTTGCTGGAAATTTGAGCTACCTCGAAAGGAGACTCTACCTCTGTAGCCTCCACGTCCTCTTCGACTATCTTCTTTGATAGTCATCTTACTCTGCAAGGCTTGCTCTAGATTCTCCGCTTGATTTGAACTAATGTTTAAATCTTGTTCATAAGCTTGCAGAGATCCTTGCAGCTCATCTTTTTTGCTCTTTCCGCACCTTGATAGGATTTTTGTAAAATCTCCCATGCTTCTTTAGAGGACAGGGCATTGGAAATCTTCTCAAATGTTGATTCATCTACGCCTTGGAATATTAGGAATAAAGTTTTTTGTCTCTTTTTCTCACCTCCTTCAGCTCACTCTTCTGTGTGACGGTGAGAGTTGCTTCTGCTGTAGGTGACTCTTGTTCAATGTAGCCATTCTCCACAAGCTCCCACAAGTCTTGCGAGCTGAGCAAGACTTTCATCTGGATACTCCAGTTGTCATAATTGGTCTTCATCAGATTCGGAATCTGTGGATGGATCATGTTCGCCATCTCGTACACGAGCACCTTCGATTGGCCTGGATAGATCGAACTTGCTCTGATACCACTTTGATGGAATTTGAAGAACACAACCCTCTACACAAAGGAAATTTTTATTGATAGAACACTATGGAGTACAATACTTACTCTTACAAGAGCACCTCACTTTCACACAACTTTTTATTTTGGTGAACACTCACACAAGCCTACACTACACACTCAAGCTTTCAAGCTTACTTCTTACTTGCTTGCACAAATAAGAGCCCAAGACCCCTATTTATAGTTGTTTAAGAGGGCTAGGATGTGTGTAGAAGAGTTAATCCTAGCCATACATTAGTAAGAAGTTTCTAGAAGAATAAATACTAGCCATACACTTGTATCTTCCTAGAAACTTCTTGGTAGATATTTTGTAGGATGTTACTAGAAAGAAGTTCTAGAAAGTTGTTCTAGAATAATCTAAGTTGGTGAGGAATTCTAATAGATCAAGCAGGCACACAACCTCAAGCCCTCTCGCCGCTAATTCTCGCCAGCTGAATGTCTTTCGGCATGATCGTGACCCTCTTCGCGTGAATCGTGCAGAGATTCGTGTCCTCAAACAACCCAACCAAGTACGCCTCCGCCACCTCCTACAGCGCCGCCACCGCCAACGACTGGAACCTCAGATCCGCCTTGAAATCTTGGGCGATCTCCCTAACGAGTCTCTGGAAAGGGAGCTTCCGTATCAAACGCTCAGTGCTTTTCTGGTACTTTCGGATCTCTCGTGAGCGACGGTCCGGGCGGAACCAGGTGGGTTCTTCCCGCCGGTCTTCCAGAGCAGACTTGTGGGCGGTCTTAGTGTGTGCAGCTTTCTTAGCGCCTTGCCGCCGGTGGATTTTCTTGCGGTTTGCTTCGTTCTCGCCATTTCTAGGGTTTTGAGATTTGAGGATACTCGGTAGTTTTGATGTTGGGATTCTGGCGATTTCGGGTGGAGTTTTATGGAGGAGAAGAGGTGAATGCGGGAGAGTTTTGGGTGTTTGGAGTCAGATTTGGACCGTTGGATTTTGGGAGGATTGATGGATGGGATTTAGTTGGGGTGGAGCAAGTGGATCGCGATCTGAGGTTAGATGCGGAATGATATATTTGAACCGTTGGAGTTGAAATGGATGGATTGGATCTTGTAGATCGAGGAAAAGCCAACATCGCTGATGGGCAACCCGTCAGCGATGTTCATATCCCGTCAGCGATGTTTGCATCGTTGACGGTATCGAAAAACTTGTGACGGCAACATCTCTGACGGTTAATCCCATTAGCGATGTAAACATCGTTGACGGTATTGTCGCGTCAGTGATGTTGCTGTCAGCGAAACCTATTTTTCCACTAGTGACTATATCTAAGTTCATGGAGATTATGCTATAGAAGTCAACTGAACTATTCATATATTAAGAAGAATCACAGAATGATACGAGCTAGGAGAGGTGGAAGGAACAACATATGGTTTTCACTTATGACTTATCGAGGAAAACCTTAATGATAGAATGTCAATGGATAATATGGTGTGTTCTATAAAGAAAACAAGTATCTAGTATATATATTGATGTAACTAAATATATGTATGACGGTGCAACAATTAATGCAAGAACAATTGAAGGAGAGGTAATTGTTTCCTATTGCAATCATTTACATCAATGATTAGATTTAAGCGCTTATCTTTTGACATGAGATATCAATGATGTTGCATATTAAAGATGAAATCACATTGTGTATATTATTTGTTGATGACATAATATCAATTGATGAAACCATGAAAGAGATTAAACTAAAATACGAAGGTGAGAAGAAGATTTCCAAATCTAAATGATTTAGAAATACTAGATTAAATACATAAATAAATGGCAATTTTAGTACAACTCTGAAAGATTGTATAATATATATTGACCATCATGAAATTACTAGAAGTAATCATTCTCAATATCTCAAAAATGGTGAGATGAAGGTGATCAGGTTCATCAACTCAAATTACAATGGTTAAAGTGGAGGAGTATTTGTAGAGTTCTGTGGGATTATAGAATACATATAAAATTAAGGGAATTTGTATAGGATGTCAATAAGACTGATATACTTTGTGGATCACAATGTCGGACAGCTAAGTATTTCTAGAGTCCTACTAAAAATAAAGGAGAGAGTCGTTTGCGATGGCTTGGCAATGTCTGTCGGAGGTCATTAAATGCACAAATAGAGAAAATGATAAGATTATAAATAATGAAGAAAGGAGTAGAGCAGTAGAGGTAAGGCAAAGAGTGTTGGCTTTGAAACTAAGATAAGCCTGAGTTTTGATTTAGGATCGGCCCAAGTTTTGATTATGCAACTCCTTAGTTGCTGAGAACAAAGATTGCAGCAATAGAGAATATAGGAGGAGAATAGGACAAAAACCAAAACTACCTTGAAGTGATTTTTGGTGAAATCGAACACCAAAGAAAACCACCCACGGGACTTTACTGCAGGCTTTTATTTTCTCTGTTTCACTTGTTGAACCCGAACAGAGAGATGGCCAGACTTTGAGAGAAACAAAAAACGGAGGAGCAGGAAATTAAGCTGATTCTTATTTTTCGTTCTTTTAAAACTCATCAATTGTTTACATATATATAGGATTAAGATTGCAATTCTAATCTTATCCAATAACTAGAAACCTATCTACTAACTAGTATTCTACTCTAATTAGAATTCTACTAACTAACAAATCTTGGACTGATTACAACTCACATTCTCCCCCTTAATCTGGACGAGATTTCAAGTCCCTTACTCCTAGAAGCTCCCGCATCTCGATGAACTTCACCCTTGCTAGTGCCTTCGTGAGAATATCCGCTCGCTGCTCGCTCGTGCTCACGAACTCCACTTTAATCTGTCCTCGCTCAACACACTCACGAATGAAGTGAAAACGTGTGTCGATATGCTTGCTTCTTCCATGGAAAACTGGATTCTTCATCAAGGCAATCGCGGACTTGTTGTCGACGAAGAGTGTGACCGGCTTGGGCTCACTCCCAATCACCTCGCTGATTAAACTCCTCAACCACAAGCCTTGGCATGCTGCTGCAGTTGCCGCCATAAATTCTGCCTCGCAGGATGATAATGCCACCGTCTTCTGCTTCTGTGATGTCCAAGTGACCAAACTGTCACCTAGATAAAATGCCATGCCGCCTGTGCTGCGCCTGTCATCAACATCTCCCGCAAGATCACTGTCAGTGAATCCCACCAACTCTTCATTGCCTCGACCTCGTTTGTACACCAATCCGTAGGACATAGTACCCTTCACGTACCTCAAAATATGCTTGACAACCTGTCGATGCAAAACTGTAGGGTGCTCCATGTACCTACTCACAATCCCCACGGCATATGTGATATCGGGTCGGGTGTGAGTTAGATACCTCAAAGATCCGATAATGCGTCTATACTCCGTCACGTCCACCGGTGTTCCTTCAGAATCCTTTCCAAGTTTTAGCTTTGTTTCCATAGGATATTGCGTCGGGTTGCAATCCATCATGCCGAACTGACCCAAAACCTTCTTCGCATAGGCCGCCTGCCTTAGTGCAATACAATCATCTCGCTGATCCACCTCGATACCAAGATAATAAGAAAGCAATCCAAGGTCACTCATCTCGAACTCCTTCATCATTTGTTGCTTGAAAAACTTTATCTCATCCGCCCTCAAGCCCGTAACGATCAAGTCGTCCACGTACACGCCAACAATGAGTGTATCCCCTCTGTTACTCCTTGTGTATACCGCCTGCTCCTGAGTGCATCTTGCAAATCCGATGCCCTTCATGCACTTGTCGAGGCGCGTGTTCCATGCCCGAGGTGCTTGGCGTAGACCGTAGAGTGCCTTTGAAAGCTTGTAGACCTTGTGCTCTTGATTCTTCACAACGAACCCTTCAGGTTGAACCACATACACTTCTTCCTGGAGATCACCATTTAGGAATGTCGACTTCACATCCAGATGGTGCACCTCCCACCCATTCTGTGCTGATATGGCGAGGATTATTCTGATGGTATCAAGCCTCGCCACAGGTGCAAACACCTCATCGAAGTCCACGCCTTGCTGCTGGACGTACCCTTTTGCTACAAGTCTTGCTTTGTGCTTGAGAATGTTGCCTTCATTGTCCTTCTTCAGCTTGTACACCCATTTGAGACCAATGGGTTTGGAACCCCGCGGTAACTCCGTGAGTACCCAAGTCTTGTTCTTCTCGATGGCCTCCATTTCCTTCTCCATAGCTATCCGCCATTCTTGATCTGATGCGGCCTCGAGATAGTTCGCAGGTTCTTCAGAAATCAGGAACAATTCCTCTGCAGGAAGATCGATCACCTCCGTCTCCGCATAGATGTCCGCAAGAGATCGATAGCGTACAGGAGTCATAACTGCAGCTTCAGGGGGTCCGAACGCGTCCAAAACAGTGGGGTTCGCTGCCTC
>NC_033796.1:77911980-77917069 GCF_001876935.1 Asparagus officinalis
TGCGCTTTGCTTCCTTCTTCTACCCCAATATACACCATTGGCGTGCTCCGGTCATCGAGTTTCTTGTGAGAAGGACCTGCAATCTTCACATGCGCCATACATCCAAAAACTCTCAAGTGTTCTAGGTGGGGTTTCTTACCAAACCAAGCTTCGTAAGGTGTATGATCGTGTAACGCCTTGGTTGGTAGTCGGTTGAGGATGTACACTGCGTGCCTAACCGCTTCGCCCCACATAGTTCCAGGCATATGCATGCTCTTAAGTAGGCTTCTTGCCATGTCCATCACCGTGCGATTACGCCTCTCCACTACACCGTTTTGTTGCGGGGTGTACGGTGCAGTGAGATGACGCTTGATGCCGTAGTCTTCACAAAACTTGGTGAACTCCTTTGACAAGAACTCGCCACCACGATCCGTCCTCAATGTCTTCACCTTGTGGTCACACGCGTTCTCAACCTCTGTTTTGAACTTCTTGAAGGTTTCACAAGCTTGACTCTTGGCCTTCAACATGTATACCCACATCCATCGACTGAAATCATCAACGATAAGGAGGAAGAACTCGCCACCACGATCTGTCCTCAATGTCTTCACCTTGTGGTCACACGCGTTCTCAACCTCTGTTTTGAACTTCTTGAAGGTTTCACAAGCTTGACTCTTGGCCTTCAACATGTATACCCACATCCATCGACTGAAATCATCAACGATAAGGAGGAAGTAGTTGTTCCCAGCAAGCGTAGATGGGGTGATAGGACCACATAGATCAGCATGTAGTAACTCCAACGGCTTTCTGAAGTTTGCTTGCGAAGGGAACGGCAGTCTTGCTTGCTTGGCGACGAGGCATCCTTCGCATAGTTGGTTCGGGTGCAAGATCTTCGGCAATCCGGAAGCCATCCTCTTATCAGTCATCATCTTGAGGGCGAAGAAATTTACATGCCCAAGGCGAGCATGCCATAACCAAGCTGGATCGTTAATGTTCGCCATCAAACACGCCGGCTTGCAAGTCTTTAACTCTATCCTGTACAACCGGTTAGTTGAACGTGTCACCCTCATCAAGAGAGCACCGTTCCTATCAAACACCCTCAGGAACTCGTCAGCAATAACAACCTTACTCCCATCTTCAGTCATCTGACCAAGGCTAATAATGTTAGATTTCAAACTTGGAATGTAATATACCTCAGGTAGTAGCCTTTGATCGCCGTTGTTGCACTGAAAGAGGATAGAGCCTTTCCCCTTGATCTCTACCGCGGATCCATCACCAAACTTGACGGTTCCCTTGATGTTCTCGTCGAGCTCCTTGAACTTGTCTCGGTGGCCGGTCATGTGATTGCTAGCTCCGTTATCAAGGTACCAAATGTTGTTGTCAACATGTGCCTCTCCCGCTGTAAGTAAATCCGGCATCACCTTCTCCTCATTTAGCAAAATAACACTTGACGATTCCTCTAACATAGCCATCATCAAGGTTGGCTCCTCGTCATATGCACGGGTGAGATGAGCCTCCTGTTCATGGTTGCGGCGTTGCTTGTGACACTCCGACTGAAAGTGCCCGTATACTCCGCAATTGAAGCATTTAATGTTGGACTTGTCTCGACCACCACTTGTGCTACTCTCCCCCTCCTGGCGAGCTGCACCCCCATGGCCGAAACCACCTCCTGGACGTCCTCCTCTGCCGCCGAAGCCGCCTCGGCCTGCCTGGCCGCCGTGCTCTCGACCGCCTCCTCGACCGCGACCTCGTCCGCCACCATCATTTGTTGTAGGTGTTGAGAGGAAGCCTCCGCCGTTCTTCTTGCTCCTTGCTTGCCACTCCGCATGCGTCAACAATAGGTGATCGTCGACGTTGTTTCGAAAAACACGTGCCCTCTCCTCGTGGGCTTTGAGACGCCCGATCGCCTCCTCGAGTGTCATGTCGTCGATGTCCCCGAACTGTTCGATCGTGGAGACGATAGTAAGGAATCTCTCCGGTACCGCCCGAAGTAGCTTTCTAACAACGTAGTTCTCCTCCATCTCGCCGCCTAAAGCCCGGATCTTGTTGACGACTCCTGTCAACTTCGTCGAAAAATCGTCGACGTTGTCATTCTCCTTCATCCGGAGAAGTTCGAACTCGGACTTCAAGGTCTGTACCTTCGCGTTCCTCACTCGATCCGCTCCTAGGTGCATTGTTTTCAACGTCTCCCATGCCTCTTTTGCCTTCTGCTTCTCTGCAATCACCATCAAAGTCTCTTCAGGAATCCCCTGGTAGATAGCCGCCAACGCCATCTGATCCTTCCTGTGTTCCACGGACGCGCCTGCCGCGGGCTCAATGGCGTCCCATACGTCTTGAGCCTTCATGTAGACTTTCATCTTGATTGCCCACGAAGCATAGTTATCCCTCGATAGCATCGGGTATTGAAGAGAGAGGGAACCCACCTTGGTCGTCATCTTCTCCAAATTCGTCATCTCTTCAGATCTTGGTTGATACTTAGGCATACACCGGCTCTGATACCACTTGTTGGCTTTGAAACTAAGATAAGCCTGAGTTTTGATTTAGGATCGGCCCAAGTTTTGATTATGCAACTCCTTAGTTGCTGAGAACAAAGATTGCAGCAATAGAGAATATAGGAGGAGAATAGGACAAAAACCAAAACTACCTTGAAGTGATTTTTGGTGAAATCGAACACCAAAGAAAACCACCCACGGGACTTTACTGCAGGCTTTTATTTTCTCTGTTTCACTTGTTGAACCCGAACAGAGAGATGGCCAGACTTTGAGAGAAACAAAAAACGGAGGAGCAGGAAATTAAGCTGATTCTTATTTTTCGTTCTTTTAAAACTCATCAATTGTTTACATATATATAGGATTAAGATTGCAATTCTAATCTTATCCAATAACTAGAAACCTATCTACTAACTAGTATTCTACTCTAATTAGAATTCTACTAACTAACAAATCTTGGACTGATTACAACTCACAAAGAGAACATGAATGGAAGCAATTAAAAATAACATGATGTAAATTAACTTAGTTGAGGAGATGATCCTTAACAGAATTAATGAAATAATAGTATTCTTATATATTTGGGATACCGGTTCTGTTGTTTTTCTAGCATAAACAAGATGGGGTACACAAAACTTATAAGAAGACAAGAATATGAAGACGGATAACCATCATAAGTTTCTCATAGATGCTACAAAATGTGATCGTCACAAGGGCCTATAGCTCCATACCTGCATGATGCAAATTTGATTGTAGGTAGTGACGTAAGGATATCTCTCACTGCTTGAGGTGAATCTTATCGAGCTGCAATTATTTGCAGAAGTTAAGGCATAAGTTGTCCTCTTATTTATTTATTTATTTATTTATTTATTATTATTATTATTATTATTTTGCTTGCTCATCCTAATGATCAGACTTTCAGTGTCAGCGAACAGCACCAACTTTGCCTCCAACTTATACAGCTACCAAGAAAATAGGAAAAATCAATTGTAAAGAACAGTTATACAGTTTTTAGCGAATCAATTAAAGGATTTCCAAGTATGCATATGCTTAATTTTGTAGAATAAAAAATGAGAACTTACTGAAATAGAATACGAATCAATTATGTCTTCCCTGCATGCTTCTCAAAAGTTAATGAGACAAGATGATTGATTTAGTGTTCTTCTGATCAACAAGAAGCTTAGCCTTCGACATACAGGTCGAGAACATAGTATTGCAGACTGTTGCATGCTTTAGCTTATTTATAGCGTGGTTAATATGGTCGTTGTTCTCGTGAGAGTTGTTATTCTTCTCATTTTCATTGGATCACATTTTTCTGTCATCTTTATCTGAGAGATACAATATGAAAGAAGTGCAAAAAAGTAAGGCTATTTGGACTTCAAAGTAGATATTGAAGGTTTTCCCAAATCTAATCAATAAATTTAATGAAGCAGAAAGAAAATTTGAGAATATATCAATTTGCATTTTCTACATAGTTGAACCGTTATCAAAATGAATTAAAAAGCCTCATAATTTCATAATGTGAGATCTATGAATGTGGCAACACATTCGATATTCTGGAAGATAATATTTTGTATTTTCATATACAATGATATTTTTCCATTGAACATATCCAGCAATTGCCTTAATGGGCACCTTTCCACGTGTGTGATGGATTGCGAAGGGTGAAAGCCTTGGAGTGTCTATTTGTTGGGTCATATCAATATCTGACTTGAACCAGTACCTATGTCACTTGAGTGTTAACTTTGGTCCTAGGACCTAAAGAATGTACTGATAACAAAAAGAACTTTAGCACATTCAAAATAACAAAAATGCAAATGAAAAAAAAAAAAATCTAGGCTCCATCTAGATACTATGATATTTTACTCGTTTTCATTGTGTTTTTGCCAAAAATAAAACACCTTATGTTTGAAAATCATGATGTTTTTAAGCTAAATCATCATCAAATCAAAAACATGATACTTATTTCAAAACACTTTTTTGGTGTTTTAAGTTTGACGTTTTGGTTTTGAGTTTGAGGAGTTGTAAATATAATATCTAACATAATACATTAAATATAATTAATATATAGTTATTATCGACATGTTCATTATATTATATTACATTATATTATACTATATTATAGTTAATCTAATATACTAGTAATATTTATACAATAATATAAAAATGTAGTAATTAAAATATCTTATATAATAATATATTAAATACTAGTATTTAATATATATATATATATATATTGATAATGTATTATATTAATACTAAAATAATTTATTGCTAACAAATGTTAATGTAAAAATAATATATTCATAATATAATAATATTTATTTATATCATAAAGTATTAATATATTGTTAAAGTATTATTTGTAAACTGTAATATATTAGAAGCTATAATATATTATATAATATTAAAATATTAATAATATGTTAATTTATTAATAATATACTAGTAATAACATAATATTAACATTTTAATAATATTATATTGTGTTAATTAAGGTATAATAATATATTAATAATAAAATAATACTATTTAAAAAATATATAATATATAACAATAAAAAATTGATATACCAAAATATTTAAATATATTACTATTTGAAAATAATATGTGATAATAGTACT
>NC_033796.1:77917079-77974822 GCF_001876935.1 Asparagus officinalis
TAATAATAATATAATATAACACATTAAAGTACAATGTAATATTATAATACATTATATAATATTATATTGTATTATATTTAATATTTATAATGCTATAATAATATAAACTAAATATTATAACATCTTATTTATTATATATTTTATTATAATTAATATATAATATATTAATAATATGTTTATACTAATGTTGTAACGGGGGAGTGTTATCAAAAACACTCAACATAGTGTTTTGAAAACACTTTAAGGGGAAAAACACAACACCATAGTATTTTTCTTATAAAAATACAACAAGAAAAACACCATGACAAAAATGCAAATGAAAAACCAAAAATCAAAAAAACCTAGTGAGCATGAGATACATAAAGTAAAGGTCCTTTTGTCGTTGCAATTGCAACCATGCACTTTCCACAAAATGATTAGCACATGAGATGGTAAGCACATGATAGCGCCATTTCCATTTTGTCATCGGCACTACCACCAGAACGAGCATTACCATCGCAATCTTTGATC
Organism: Asparagus officinalis; assembly: GCF_001876935.1. NCBI lineage: Eukaryota > Viridiplantae > Streptophyta > Magnoliopsida > Asparagales > Asparagaceae > Asparagus > Asparagus officinalis. The sequence continues at coordinate 77,917,590 of NC_033796.1, forward strand.
ATTAGGCTACCTGTAATACTTTATAAATTTCTACATTTATCAAAAAGAAGGAACTTTTTATTCTCTTTTCTAAACTTCTTAACGCAGAAAAACAACAAAAGATCGATTCATACATCTCTTTCATATTGCAGACTATCAATTAAAGTAATTTACCATTCCCTTAGATATTAAAGGCAATGATTTATCATCTTATCTCATAGGAAACATTGGAAATGTAGTGTGAAATTCAAAATAAGGGACCTGCATTAACCTAAAGAATTTAATCAAAATAAACAGTAAGAAGATATAGCCTAAACATGAAGATAACCAGAAATTCACTTGTGGACTCAAATTACTAGGTATCCAGGCTAGCAATACCTATCGAAGATAATACGCTTCATATCAGATTATAACAATCATTAATTCCAAAGAAATCTACATGATGCCATTAGAATTTTCCCATTAAAACTGGAGTAAACAAGGGAGTGCAGGCTTCATAGAAACAATTCTTTGGGCACGTTTCAACACTTAAGCTGAGAAAACTTGCAAATATTGACCTTATAATAAATCCAAGGAGGCCGGTTTTCAATTAGTTCAAGCAATTCCTCATTGTGTTTGACACTAAAGTTCATACAACCAAGAAGCAAGACTCCAGGACCAAAGGTTCAAGGAAAACTTAAGAAGAGGGATACTGGCTACGTTGAATCAGAGATAACTCTCGGGCACCGAGAGACCCAGAGCCCCTAGTGTGACACGTCTCTTACAAAATAAACAAGTGCTGTAGTAGCAACAACACAGCCTCTATTCCAAAATTTTGGGAGTCATCTAAATCTCCTAATTCCATTTGTCTCCATTTGGATGATCTTCTCTGTCCACTATTAACATTTCCTTCTTGTTAGCTTCCAACCAAGAACTTTTAGTTCTACTTTTAGTCCTCTTTGGTCTCATTAACTATAATCTTACCACTTTTTCTGACCGGTGCGTACAGTGGCCTCCAATGTACATAACCAACTTGTCTCAATCAGTTCTCTCTCCTTTTATCCTTGATAAGAGCAACATTTAGTCTCCTGTGATTAAATGCAAATAAAAAGAAACGAGAATGATGTGGTTAGCAATGGATCTCAGCTAAACAATCATTTTTGTGAACATTAACCCCAATTCTCTCACTACCAATTTAACATACAAAATCCACACCAAGTCCATGCAAAATTTAGTGGGTAAGCACTAATCTAATTCAAATGCGTCATTGCATATGATCAAAACATAGAGAAATTAAGCTAGTTAATGAAGAAGCAACTGCATTGTTTACACAAGGACCCTAACATTTATCAACCAACGCAGATGTTGTCAGCCGTATTTTTTGACAATTGAAAAAAATTGGTGGACCCCACAAAAATTAATGGCACCGAAAGTGGAAAGCGAGCATCAAAAGGTTGGCACAGTAAAACAATATATTATAAAATTATGAATAGTATTTTTCTAGCTGCTATAATAAGCCAAAAACTAGGAGAAAACCATCCCAACAACAATTCCAATCTCCACATATAGAAGAGTGAGAGAAAAATAAAGAGTGTTTCTCCTTGTAAAGAGAGAGATTATAAACTCGTAAAATTCCTCATAGTGAATTCTTCTATCATTTCCTGTGATTTTTTACACCAAATTCATTTAAGGGGGTTTCCACATAAATCTGTGTGTTCATTTTATTATTTCTGCTCTACTATTCGCTGAGACTTTGCTCTATTGGGCTCCGGATTTATCCCAACAAGTGGTATCAGAGCCTGACTTAGGGTGCGTGTATCTATTTATCATATATTCTGTAGCTACCACAAAAGGTGGATCATTCACATCAGAAAATAAGTTAGTTTATCATTTAACCTTTAAAAGCGACATGTACTATTCACGAGTACGGAATTGTTTATAAATACGATACTATTCACAGATATGATTACTGTTCATAAATATAATTACTGTTTATGCCAAATAGTAAGAAGTTATTATTCGTGGTAGAAGCAATGGCGGCTAAGTTCGAGATCAAAAAATTCAACGAGAGTAATTTCTCACTATGAAAATTGAAGATAAAGGCTATTTTGAGAAAAGATAATTGCCTAACAGCCATCGGTACAAGGCCAGATGACATCACAGATGATAAGAAGTGGAACGAGATGGACCAGAATACTATTGGTAATCTCCATCTGGCATTAGTAAATGGGAAGTTGTCAAGCATAGAGGAGAAGAAGATAGTAAAGGAGATTTGGAATACTCTATAGGCGTCAAAATTGCCTAAGGGCTCTCGAACGTAGTTTGAAGTAGAGAGAATACGCGTCACTATCTGAGTCACAAAAGCTTAATTGATGTTGATGAATGTATGAAGTAAGTCGACTAAGCATGTGAAGCAACGGAACTACGGAATAATGAAGATACAAACTGATCGGGATCTACGCTTCTCTCACGAAAGATGAAACACTCCTTATGTCCCATCTACTCCAAATGTAATTCAACCATGGGAGCTTGTAGATCTCCTCGTCGGCTTTCATATGCACTTTGAATTGTATAATTCTGAGTTCATATGACGAAGATACAGTGGAAACAAATGGGACGCGCAAAACAACGTCCCGAGCCTCAACGGAGACGCCGCGAGTGTCTCGGCCAAGGCCGAGACACCCCAAGTGTCTATCTCAGCCAAGGCTGAGACACTCATGGCGTCACGGCCAAGGCGAGACACCACGACCGAGACACCACGGGTGTCTGCAGACCAAAAAATATAGTTTGAGCTGTTTTTGATACAGATGTATCTTCTCTTCGAAACTTAGCGATTCTCATGGGAGCTTGAGGATAGATGATTCTCATGATAGCATGAGAATAGAGGTGTCAAATAGTATAAGGGAACGCAGGAGGAAGCGTGGAACCAGACGACGAGCAGAAGAATCGAAGTATCCAGTTTTTAGCCTGTGAGTCGACTCATAACAGTCATTAGTCGACTCATCAGGTTGAGTCAACTCATGACTGTCATGAGTCGACTCATCACTGGTTTTTGAGTTTTGTCCAGTTTCGGACGAGTCGACTCATCTCAGTCATGAGCCGACTCATCGATGGTTTTCTGGTTCGTTTGGGTTTTTGTTCACACGAATTCCTATTGGTTTTGGGTCTGGTTATTTACCAAATTACCATCTACGTTTGTACACCTATATAATGGATTGTTTTAGGGTTTCTAAACAATCAGATAGATTCAGAGAGGTAATTAAGAGAGATTCTAATCATTGTATTAGGGTTTAGTGAGAATTGAGAGTTTATTCTCGATTCTAGTGAGATTGTGAGAGAGGGGTTGTAATCTTTTCATACTCATAATCTAGAGAAGGTATTTTCCTTCGCCATATACTGAATTATGCTTGTGTTTCTGTCATCTGTTAGCCCTTATATTTTGATGATGTTTTACAACCACCATTAACGGTACTAATGGCTTATTGAGTGCAAATGTAGTAAATTCATTTATCAAGCTTGTTAGTGCCATTTATGGAGGATGGATGGAATATATGCTACAACGATGATATCCAAAGGAGGAGGAGGCATAATGATGAAGCAATGTTAATTCAAGAACAACAAATTCATAAAGAAGCTTCATCAAACTTAAAGCTATCAAGACTCAAGAACTGTATTCTATGTGAGGACATTAGCTAGTTTTTATTCTCTCTCTAGTGCTAGAATGTAGGCAAAGAGTTACTGATTTTTCTTGAAGATATTGGGAATCACACACACGTTTTCATACTTATGTTTTTAAGCGTTTTTCACAAAATACTATTTATCACAAGTATGAGGACCTATCTGCAAAATTCTTTTTCCAAACAGTTTGCTTTTAGTATTAAAAACATTTTACAAAGTTTCATAATTTTCAGAGGTCAAATAAATATTTTGTAAATATTTTAAGTTGGGTCAAAAATCAGTTTCTGCAATGTATCAGAAAGCGGTCGACCGGGCCGGTCGACCGCTCCTATGATCATTCGTCAGTGGTTTCCAGAGAGGTCGTCGGTCGACCGGTGCGGTCGACCGAAATCTCGATTTTTCTATCGGTCGACCGCGCCGGTAGACCGATGATGGCTCTGCTTGTTTTCTATGTTTTCAAAGCAAATCACGGTCGACCGGATTTTCGGTCGGTCGACCGAATTATTTATTTCGGTCGACCGAATTATTTATTTCGGTCGACCGAACGTTTTGACGGACGTCCGAAATTCCCTTCGGTCAACCGTGACTTTTTTCAAACAGTCGATTGCCTCGTTTGCTGTGCTTACACTTAACCGTGTTTGGCTTAGTCTGTAGTAATGGTCTGAAAAGTAGATTATTTTCTTAAATGGGAAGATTGGGTTATGTTTTTAAATTGATTAATATCTTCTATTTAAACCCTAGACTTCTTCTTCTTCCAGTGGCCCCAACGTTTGCAAAAACCAGAGAGACTGCTGTCTTCCTGAGAAAATTTTCAAATCTGTTTTCTCTATAGTTTTTGTGTGTGATTCACTTCTCAGCTTCAGTAATCTTTCTCTTTGCCATAGGGGCTGTATAAAGAGAGATTCTTGCATCTTTTCTTCTGCTGTGTGAGTGAGATCTTGTGTAGATCAACTGTGAGGGAGTGTGATCTGTTGAGATCAAACTGTGTAGTGAGAGAGATCGTGTGGGATCGCTGTGTAGACAAAGTTCCGGCTTTCAAACCGGGTGTGTAGTGGATTTCTCCTCGAGAGTGGGGAGCGGGCACGTAGGTCAACGGGCCGAACCTCGTTAACACATCGCGCGTCAAGGATAATGATTCCTAACCCTATCTCTTTTACTTTAATCGCATTACTGTTTTGTGGTTTGCTTGTGTTTAATTTTTATTGCATGTTAGAGCCTTTTGACCCTAATCACCCCCCCTCTAGGGTCCAACAATTGGTATCAGAGCATTGGTCTTTATATCAGTTTTTTGTTTAACAACCTTAGAGAAAAGATCCAATGGAGGCTTCTTTGAATATGCATATGTTAGAAGGACAATCCACCTCCAGACCACCCCTCTTCACTGGGAGTAATTTTGCTTATTGGAAGGCTAGGATGAGAATCTACCTCCGTTGTATTGATCTTGACATCCTAGAGCTCATAGAGAAGAAATATGTAGAGAAGTCTAAAGTCGGGAGTATGACCGATGGAGAATCTCAATGCTAAGGCTATGAACGCCTTAATCTGTGATCTTTCCCCCAATGAATACAATAGAGTTTCCACGTGTGCAACCGCATACGAAATTTAGCAAAAATTATGTATCACACATGAAGGAACACCCCAAGTTAAGGAATCTAAGATTAGTGGACTTATGCATGATTATGAGCTATTTAAAATGCTTCCAAATAAATCCAATTGATGCTATGTTTTCCCGTTTTACTAATATCATCAATGAATTACATGGTCTTGACAAGCAATTGTCCATTCAAGAGATGAACTACAAGATACTTCGCTCCTTGACTCCGGCATGGGAGCCCAAGGCTACGGCCATTGAGGAAGCTCATGATCTCACTACCTTAGCTCTTGATAGCCTCATCGGAAAGCTCAAAGTGCATTAGAAGAAGCTCAAGGGAAAGGAGAAGGAGGAAGTGCCATCACGCGAAGTTGAGGAGCCGTCACCAAAGTTGAAGACAATAGCTCTCAAAGGAGCTAGTGACAACTCATCTTCGTCGTCGGATAGTGAAGTCGATTTTTCTAGAGAAGTGGCTCATCTCTCTAGAAGAATCTTTAGACTTATAAAAATGAACAAGAAATTTAACCCCCGATCTAACAACAAGTTTTCCTCTCGTGTAGGTAAATGTTTTGAGTGCAATGAACCGGGTCACATCGCTAAGGATTGCCCCAAGCTTAAAGAAAAGTACATGAAGTACAAGAAGAAGGCTATGTATGCCGGATGGGAAGAATTTGAACCAAGTGACTCGGATAGTGATAAAGAATGAGCCAAACTTGCTCTTCATGACCCAAATGTTTATTTCATGGCAAATGAACATGAGGTAATATCCGAGGCCGAAAGTGAATCTTTCTACATGCAATGTGACATGGTTATGGCATTAGAAGAGTTGAATTTTGAATTTAAGAGAATTTCTAAAGAATACTCTTATTTTAAAAAGTTGCATGCTTCTTGTGATATCAAGCTAGAACAATTAACAACTTCTCTTGCTCTAAAAGATGATTTGCTAGGAGATCTCGATTTCGAGAATAAGCAATTAAGATCAAAAATTGAAAGATTAGAAATTGAGAGTTGTAGAACTAGACCCAATCATGCTTATGCTAACTACAATCACCATGATAGAAATAGGTTTCATGGTTCTAACATTCGTACATACAAAAGAAATTTTGTATGCACTTATTGTATGAGACATGGACACATTTCTACTCATTGTAGAATCAAAGACAACCAAGATTTTTATGGATTGATATGGGTACCCAAAGGTACCAAAACTACTAACCACCAAGGACCCAAGACTTGGGTACCTAAAGCTACTACATCTTCATCTTCATCTTTTGTAGGAAACATCACGGTAACGACGTAAGGAGATGTGGTACCTTGATAGTGGTTGCTCACATCATATGACGGGCAACAAAGAGTTATTTGTAACCCTATCAAGGATTGAAGGAGGCAATGTCTCCTTCGGTGGAGGTGAGAAAGGTAAAATTTTTGGTATTCGTTCTATTGGTAAGAAACCCTCACCCGTTATAGAAGATGTTTATTTAGTAAATGGTTTGAATCATAATCTTCTTAGCATTAGCCAATTGAGTGATAAAGGTTTTGATATTTCTTTTAAACCGGGTAAATGCATCATTAGTATGGATGGAAAAATTGTTTTTATTGCTAATCGCAAATCTAATGTATACATTTTTGAGATGAATGAACTAGTGAATCAAGATGTGAAGTGCCTTGCGGCTATTGATGAAAATCCTTGGATTTGGCACAAAAGACTTGGACATGCAAATATGGAGTTAATATCAAAATTGTCTAAGAAAAATCTTGTAAAAGGGCTACCTAGCTTGCACTTCATTAAAGATACAATTTGTGAGGATTGTGCTAAAGGTAAACAAACAAAATCTTCTTTCAAACCCATCAATGAGGTATCAACTTCTAAACCCTTGCAATTACTTCATCTTGATTTGTTTGGTCCTATGCGTGTTACCTCTCTTGGAGGCAAACACTATGTTTTTGTGATTATTGATGATTTTTCTCGTTTTACATGGACAATATTTCTTGCAAAGAAAAATGATTGTTTTGAAGAATTTGCTAATCATGTTAAAAGAATTGAAAATGAAAAAGATTTGAAAGTTGTTAAAATAAGAAGTGATCATGGTGGTGAATTTCAAAATGAATTTTTCTATGATTTTTGTGCTCATCATGGTATAACTCATATGTTTTCCGCTCCTAGAACACCACAACAAAATGGTGTTGTTGAACGGAAAAATCGCACCATACAAGAGATGGCACGTACTATGTTAAACTCATTTGATTTACCAAAATACTTTTGGGCGGAAGCCGCCAATACGGCTTTCCATGTTTTAAATCGTGTTTTGATTAGACCAAAGCTTAAGAAAACTCCTTATGAACTTTATTATGGAAAAACTCCTTTCATTGGTTATTTTCGTGTCTTTGGTTGCAAATGTTTTATTTTAAATATAAAAGATCACCATGATAAATTTGATTCTAAAATTAATGTTGGTATTTTCTTGGGTTATGCATCTCGAAGTAAGGCTTATAGGGTCTTCAATAAACGAAGCCTCGTTGTTGAAGAATCTATAAACGTTACTTTTGATGAGACTAATGTTGGCTCTCAAGTTGTTTTGCCTAGGAAAGATGATGATGATGATATTGTTGGAGGATTGGACTTTTTGCAAATCAATGATACTCCCTCTATAGAAGCTCAAAAGGATGTAGATAGCTCCAATGCTCAAGAACAAGTTGAATCTCCTAAAGCTTGGAAATTCACATCAAACCATCCAAAGGAACAAATTATTGGAAGCCCTTCAAAAGGAGTCATTACTCACTCAAAAGCCTTGAGTGAGTGTGGTAATGTTGCTTTCCTATCTCAACTAGAACCTAAAAAGATTAATGATGCTTTAAATGATGAATTGGGTTTTGGCTATGCATGAAGAATTAAACAATTTTTAAAGAAATGAAGTTTGGAAGTTAGTTCCTAGACCTAACAATGCTAGTGTTATTGGTACTAAATGGGTTTTTAGAAACAAACTTGATGAACATGGCATTGTTACTAGAAATAAAGCTCGTTTGGTTGCCCAAGGATACCATCAAGAGGAGGGCATAGACTACGATGAAACCTTTGCACCAGTTGCAAGGTTGGAATCTATTAGGATATTTTTGGCTTTTGCTAGCTTTAAAAATTTCAAACTATTTCAAATGGATGTTAAAAGTGCCTTCTTAAATGGTTTTATAGAAGAGGAAGTGTATGTTGAGCAACCCCCCGGTTTTATAGATCATGCTTCTCCTAATCATGTTTACCGGGTACAAAAAGCTTTATGGGTTGAAACAAGCTCTTAGAGCTTGGTATGCTCGCCTATCTAGTTTTCTTATTAAAAATGGTTTTTCAAAAGGATCAATTAATAACACTCTTTTTGTGAGAAAAAGGAAAAATAATTTTATTCTAGTCCAAATATATGTGGATGACATTATTTTCGGTGCTACTAATGAATCCTTGTGCAAGGAATTTTCTAAAGTAATGCAGGATCACTTTGAAATGAGTATGATGGGAGAGCTTACATTCTTTCTCGGGCTTCAAGTCAAGCAAACTAAGGATGGAATCTTCATTTCACAAAGCAAGTATGCGAAGGAATTGGTGAAGAAATTCAATTTGGAGAATTCTAAGCATGCGTCTACTCCCATGAGTACTAGTGTTAAGCTTGATGCGGATGAGAGTGGTGAAGATGTGGACCAAAAACTATACCGAGGTATGATAGGTAGTCTTCTTTATCTCACCACTAGTAGACCCGATATTATGTTTAGTGTGTGTGCATGTGCACGTTTTTAAGCATCTCCAAAAGCATCTCATTTAATTGAGGTTAAAAGGATCATTAAGTATGTTAATGAAACTTTTAATCTTGGTTTATTTTATCCAAGAAGCACCTCTTTTGATTTATATGGTTTTTGTGATGCTGACTTTGCCGGATGTAAGGTAGATCGCAAGAGTACTAGTGGAACATGCCAATTCTTAGGAAATTCACTTGTTTCTTGGACTTCCAAGAAACAAAATTATGTTGCATTGTTCACTACGGAAGCGGAATACATTGCCGCCGGCTTATATTGTGCCCAAGTTTTATGGATGAAACAAAGCTTAGTTGACTATGATTTGAACTTTTAAAATATTAAAATCTTTTGTGATAACACAAGTGCTATAAATATTTCCAAAAATTCGGTTTTGCATTCTAGAACTAAGCATATTGATGTGTGCCATCATTTCTTACGCGATCATGTAGAGAGACAAGATGTATCCCTAGTATTTGTTGACACAAAATCTCAACTAGCGGATATATTTACTAAGCCTCTTGGAGAGGATGATTTTTGTCGCATAAGAAATGGTTTGGGCTTATGCACTATGTGAAAGTTCTACATTGTGTGCTTGTTTAGTTGTATTTTAATTTCTCTTTACCCCATTTTTGATGGTGACAAAGGGGGAGAGAAATCTCCTCATTTGTTGCATATACAAAGGGGGAGCTCATAGACAGGGGGAGCACCTATCTATAAGCTATTTTATTTTTGGCTCTTATAATGGTTGGTTGTCATCATCAAAAAGGGGGAGATTGTTAGCCCTTATGTTTTGATGATGTTTTACAACCACCATTAACGGTACTAATGGCTTATTGAGTGCAAATGTAGTAAATTCATTTACCAAGCTTGTTAGTGCCATTTATGGAGGATGGATGTAATATATGCTACAACGATGATATTCAAAGGAGGAGGAGGCATAATGATGTAGCAATGTTAATTCAAGAACAACAAATTCATAAAGAAGCTTCATCAAACTTAAAGCTATCAAGACTCAAGAACTGTATTCTATGTGAGGACATTAGCTAGTTTTTATTCTCTCTCTAGTGCTAGAATGTAGGCAAAGAGTTACTGATTTTTCTTGAAGCTATTGGGAATCACACACACGTTTTCATACTTATGTTTTTAAGCGTTTTTCACAAAATACTATTTATCACAAGTATGAGGACCTATCTGCAAAATTCTTTTTCCAAACAGTTTGCTTTTAGTATTAAAAACATTTTACAAAGTTTCATAATTTTTAGAGGTCAAATAAATATTTTTCAAATATTTTAAGTTGGGTCAAAAATCAGTTTCTGCAATGTATCAGAAAACGGTCGACCGGACCGGTCGACCGTTCTTATGATCATTCGTCAGTGGTTTCCAGAGAGGTCGTCGGTCGACCGGTGCGGTCGACCGAAATCTCAATTTTTCTATCGGTCGACCGATGATGGCTCTGCTTGTTTTCTATGTTTTCAAAGCAAATCGCGATCGACCGGATTTTCGGTCGGTCGATCGAATTATTTATTTCGGTCGACCGAACGTTTTGACGGACGTCCGAAATTCCCTTCGGTCAACCGCGACTTTTTTCAAACGGTCGATTGCCTCGTTTGCTGTGCTTACACTTAACCGTGTTTGGCACAGTCTGTGGTAATGGTCTGAAAAGGAGATTATTTTCTTAAATGGGAAGATTGGGTTATGTTTTAAAATTAATTAATATCTTCTATTTAAACCCTAGACTTCTTCTTCTTCCAGTGGCCCCAACGTTTGCAAAAACCAGAGAGACTGCTGTCTTCCTGAGAAAATTTTCAAATCTGTTTTCTCTGTGGTTTTTGTGTGTGATTTACTTCCCAGCTTCAGTAATCTTTCTCTTTACCATAGGGGCTGTGTAAAGAGAGAGTCTTGCATCTTTTCTTCTGCTGTGTGAGTGAGATCTTGTGTAGATCAACTGTGAGGGAGTGTGATCTGTTGAGATCAAACTGTGTAGTGAGAGAGATCGTGTGGGATCGCTGTGTAGATGAAGTTCCAGCTTCCAAACCGGGTGTGTAGTGTATTTCTCCTCGAGAGTGGGGAGCGGGGACGTAGGTCAGCGGGCCGAACCTCGTTAACACATCGCGCGTCAAGGATAACGATTCCTAACCCTATCTCTTTTACTTTAATCGCATTACTGTTTTGTGGTTTGCTTGTGTTTAATTTTTATTGCATATTAGAGCCTCTTGACCCTAATCACCCCCCCCCCTCTAGGGTCCAACATCATCCTCTTCTCAACCCACCTTTGATAATTCCGCAATCAAAGGTGTTCGCACGGCAACTCGTATCAAGTTGTTATCAGAGCATCAGATCCGGTGAAGGGGCATCCTGTATATGGTCCTTACTCGATCCTAATACAAGTAGCTTGGCGAGATCCTTATTTCATTGGAAGGAGTCCAGGTTTTAAGGAAGAAGAAGATGGCTGAAGGAGACAATTCAGCGAGGATTGATGGATTAGAGAAGCAGATCGAGACGATAGGTTCGACTCTCACACAACTCATCAGTCTTATCCATGGAGGTGGCAAACAAGGTGAATCTTCTTTGAAGAAAATTGTTGAGTCCGATGTGGAGAAAGTAGATTCATATTCCAACGAGAAGGAGGAGACCGTTAAGACTGTATTGCACCAAGGGGGTAAGAATTCTTATTAGAACCCGAAGATTGACTTCAAGGTAAAGATTCCTATTTATGATGGGAGTGTTGACGTCGAGAGGCTTGATGACTAGATCGAGCGGATGGAGACGTATTTTACTCTTTATGGCTATTCGTCAAAGGAGAAGATAGTGTTCGTGACTTTGAAGCTTTCAGAGCATGCGGTGACGTGGTGGAAATCCTACTGCAAGCAGGAGAAGAAGGCGGTGTCGTGGAACAAGTTCAATGAGTTACTGAGGAAGCAGTTCTACCCGGTGGGATTCCTTGAAGAGCGTTGGTACAAGTAGTACGGCTTACGCCAATGGGTCAATCAAACCGTTCAAGAATACACTATGGAGTTCCAGTAGCAGGTGATGGTCCTTAACATTGCGACAGAGGAATATTCCGTGTTTATGAAGTATATGGCAGGATTGAGCGATCACATCCGAAAGGAGATGAAGTTATTCACGATCGAGACTATTACAGAGGCGAGCGTGAAGGCCATTGCCATCGAGGGCAAGCAAAAGAAAGGCAACGAGGCTAAGGGAGACTCCAAACAGACGGGAGGCGTGTCTAGTGGAACCCAATCTAAGGAGGAGAAGAAGAAGGGTGATCCAGGGAAAACAAGGCTGATTTGTAGTCACTACGAGAAGACAGAGCACACAACTGATTAGTGCTGGGAGAAGTATCCTCATCTCAAGCCAAGAGGGTTGAAGAAGAAGGAGGAGAAAAAGGCATACATGATAGCTCAAGATCCGAAAGAAGTCCCGAGGATGACAGAGCCCAACAGCAGTCTCAACATTATGACGAGAAAGCAGACCACGAAAGAGGACGATGACCCGAGAGAGCAACTCTTTGTTCTTAAGTTGCAAGTGAAGACCAGTTTGGTTGATGCCATTGTTGATTCGGGAAGCGAGAAGAATTTAATATCCGAGGTATTGGTGCAAAAGCTGGGATTAAAGACGGTGAAGTATCCGAAGCCCTATCTATTAGGGTGGACTCAGAAGGAAGCGGGATTGAGTGTGGTGAACCAGTGTACGTTCAGATTTACACTCCACGAGTTGTATATTGACGAGGTCACGTGCGACATCGTTCCATTAGATGTTTGTCAGATTATACTGGGCAATCCGTACTTATGGGATAGATATGCGATCTACGAGAGGCGGGCTCAGAAGTACACATTCACTAAGGATGGTGTAAAGTTCATATTTCGTTCGGCATCTCTTCCGAAGGAGACAAGCTTGGGGATAGTGACGCGAGCGAAGAGACTAGTGAATACAAGCAAGAAGTTTGCCTCGTTGTGCATTAGACTTCCAGAAAAGCCATCGACAAAGGATTGCAACTTAGAGCAAACAGTGATTATGACGAGACGCGGGACGAATGAGTTGTTTCCGATCGGACGACGAGACCAGATTCCTAGCAAGACCAGGTGGTGCAGAAAAGATGGAGGAGCTCGAGAGTTTCCTCAGCAAAAGTTCTAACTTGAATGGGACTTCAAGTTCTTAAAGAGGGGACCCATGATACTGGTGTATCTTCTCTTCAGAACTTAGCGATCCTCATAGGAGCTTGAGGATAGATGATTCGCATGATAGTATGAGAATAGAGGTGTCAAACAGTACAAGGGAACACAGGAGGAAGCATGGAACGAGACGACGAGCAGAAGAATTGAAGTATCCAGTTTTTAGCCTATGAGTCGACTCATAACAGTCATGAGTCAACTCATCAGGTTGAGTCGACTCATGATTGTCATGAGTCGACTCATCGCTGGTTTTTGAGTTTTGTCCAGTTTCGGACGAGTCGACTCATCTCAGTTATGAGTCGACTCATCGATGGTTTCCTAGTTCGTTTGGGTTTCTGTTCACACGAATTCCTGTTGGTTTTGGGTCTGGTTATTTACCAATTACCATCCACGTTTATACACCTATATAAAGGATTGTTTTAGGGTTTCTAAACAATCAGATAGATTCAGAGAGGTAATTAAGAGAGATTCTAATTATTGTATTAGGGTTTAGTGAGAATTGAGAGTTTGTTCTCGATTCTAGTGAGATTGTGAGAGAGGGGTTGTAATCTTTTCATACTCATAATCTAGAGAAGGTATTTTACTTCGCCATATACTAAATTATGCTTGTGTTTCTGTCATCCTCTTCTCAACCCACCTTTGATAATTCTGTAATCAAAGGTGCTCGCACGGCAACTCGTATCAGTTTTGAACTATTTTTTTCGACCGTTAACTACCTGGATTTGTTCCAACTAATCTAACATCATCTAAGAATATGATAAAGTGGTTACAACTGAAGATAAGATCAAATCGTTCGTTCTTATCCGAAAATAGGGCTCCTGAAGCCTATAAATACAGCCCTAGGGCCTTCATTTGCACAGATCTGAAATTCTCGAACGTCGGCAGAGCTCTGCTAAATTAAAGACTAAAAGAGCACGAATTTCAAAAGAGAGGAGGAGATCGGATCGAGTTCGTAGGCATAAAGAAGAAGAGCACGTCAGATCTACAATTCTCGATTCCTTCCCTTGAGATCGTACCTAGCTGCAATCTCGAGAAGAGTGGTTATCTCGTTATTACCGAGATAATCACTTCAGTTTCTTGATTACTTTACAAATCAACAAAGCTCTGGATCGATCTGATCGTTTGACAGTTCACGGATATCAACGTCCGCGTCATAGGAAAAGATCCCACGCAAGCAGTAGGAGATAAATGTCCGTTGCGTTTATTTGAGGAACTAATAGCTCTTAAATTTTCATTGTGTAAAGGTCTTATAAAAAGATTATTTCTTTTAAATTTATTGTAACGCCCAAAGTTGTAATTGTTTCATCAATGAAAATAATTTTCACACCAAACAGTCTAGCGACCACAGTGGGAGCCAATAGTCTTGCTGCCAAGGTTGTTGTGCTGCAACCGGCGATCAATATCCTAGTGAATGAAAAGGTCAAATACGAATTCGACCAGTAAAAATTCGAAGAGTATATCTCTTCCTCCTCCTCTAGATCTGCCTCTCCTCACAAGCGCAGGAAGGCCTCCTCTTCCGGGAAAGCTCACTGGGCTTCGGGCTCGAAGATCCAAGATCCCTTCACCGCCACTGCGCTTACACCGCACGACGCCCCTTCAATGTTAAACGAGGCTGAAGTTGTAGACCTAGGCCTCCCCTCCATCAAAGGTTTAGCTATTGAAGGCGTGCTGACTCTATCAAAGAGAGCACACTAAAGGGAACACTAACGTCTTGCGCATCAACTCGCTAAGGATTTGGAGCCAATAGACGGGATCCGCTACAATTTGGATTTGAAATCCAAGAAGCGCCAAGAACCACAATGACAATCGAGCAACCCCTCCTCTAAAGCAGAAAAGAATGAATGAGTCCGCATGAAAAGGACCCGCTCTACCCTTGAGGAGCGAATCCAGAAGCGCCATGAATTGCTTGCGCACGCCCAAATCCTTGTGCGAGAAGCACAAGAAATGCAGAAGGAAGAGGTGGTTAAAAAATCACCCAAGCAGAAACGGGTTTGGACGCTAAAGGTCAAATAAGCACCTAAGGAAAAAGTAGACGAAGTTATCATTCAGCCTTCGTCAACTTCGGGTCCCGCTCCCCTTGTCCTAGTACCTCCGGCAAAGTCATATGGTAGCGTGGATCTCCATAAATTTAGAATTCCTCTGAAAGACCGTTTTGGTTCTCTCCCCGAAGATCGAGGTAAAACACCTTTTAAGGAGCGATTAGAATCGTTGAAGGGCTCCCGAATAACTATTTAGGCTGGGGGTCGTACTAATCCCCTCAATAATAATAACAAAGGGAAAGCCCTTATGATTGACCGCATCGGATTGTGAGTCGAAGTTCAAGAGCCCGTTAGAGTTTCACGCTCACGAAGGCATAACTCTGAACGTGTGACTTTTAAAGACGCCAATGAAGCGTCGTATCTCCAGAGAGAAACGTGTTCGTCTAATGACGACGTTATACCTGGGAAGTCGTGCCAACAAACGATAGGTTGCTCTGGTCATCAGACCAATAAGTTATACTATCAGGCTGGGGGTATGAATACGTTTCGAAAAAGAAATACCCGAGAAACAGACTCTCACTGCCCGTGTGCTAAGATTATTAGGGTAGTGTTGTCAGAATGTTCATGTCCCAGGACGGTTCCGGAGAGAGTTTTGGTGTTTAAAAGGATCTCCGTCGGAATATCCAAGTCTAAGACAAGGCATTTCCGTAGAAAGAAACATGCCACTCAGGACGGTGAATTTCCATAAGTGTCCGTCAACATGACCGGTAAAGGGAGGTCAACGCGATGCTTTAGTCCAGACCAGTTTTCAGCAGTATCCCAGCCTATGACCCGATTACAATCGGGAACCATTAGACAAAGGGATTACCAAAGAATGCAAAATGTACTACCCTCAGATGACAAAACATCAGACGCTTGTTCTGCGATGGCTTCCGATGATACGACATCCAACACGGGATAATCCTATGAGTCATTTATGATCAGCACAGAACAAATGGCTAAAATTCTCGAGGATGCTCTAACCAAGCAGAAAGAGAATTTTAAATTCGAAATGAAAATGACTATGCAAGAGATGAGGGAAAAGCATAGCCAACAAATTGCGGCTGTAAGGATCGTGATTTTCGATTGTGATTTGAATAAATTTTTCTGGTATTTAAATATTAAATATTATTTTTCTAAAAGAGTATTTATATTTTTCCTAATTTTCTATGATTTAAAAATATGGTATTATAATATTTTAATGGTTTTGCTAATTATAAATTTAGTTGTTCGGTAAAACTTTTTAAATTAACAGTTAATTATTCATTATTGTTATTATTATTATTTTGACCATAATTTTTTAATATTTATTTGAATAATTTTTCTTGTATATTTTTTTATATAAGGGTATTTTCCCTGCGTTTTCCCTCTCACCGGTATATCACTCTGTATCTCTCTCTCTCTTCATCTCTCTGTATCTCTCTCTCCTACCCCACTTCCCCTAAATCACTCCTCATTTCACTCCCTAAATTCCGCACTCCCATCACTCAATCACTCCCCTTAATTCACTCCTCAAAACCCGCACCCCTCACTTCCATGTCCCCCACTCACTTTCATTTTCCCTCTTTAAAATAATCTCACTCACTCTCTCTCCCTCTCTAACACTCTCTCTCTCCCTATCTCCATCTCCTTCCCAAAGCCGATCGTCGTCCCCTCTCATAGCCACAGCAACCACGCCTGAGCCGTCGTCCTCTGTCAGCCCAAACCCATCGTCAACGTCGCTGCCTTCATCCCGCTTGAGCCCCGACGTCGCAGTTCAGATACACCGCTCAATCAACCTCAGATCCGCTGTTGACTGTGCCGTTCAGATCCATCATACCGCGTCTGCATCAGCCCCGCCGTTCGTCATCAGACCCCACGGTCTCGTAGGCAAGATCCTACTTCTCTGGACTTGCTAATTCAATTTTATATCTGCGAATTAATTATATGCATGTTTAGACTATATTGTGATTATGTTGTACGTTATGAAATATCTGCGTGGGATTGTTTGATGAACAATATTAATTATGAGGTGTTGTTTTGAAAAAGAAAAGAATATTTTTAAAGAACATTTTTAGAATAATTATTATGAGAAATATTTTAAAAGAAATTATTTTTAGGAGAATAATATTAAAAATAAACATTTAAAGAATATTTTTAGAATTAATTGTAATGAGAAAATATTTTAAGAAACTATTTTGTAAAATGACTTTTAAATAAATAAATTTATGATTTTAAAAGATTAGGAATAACTTAAAGGAAATTATTTTGTAAAGGATTATTTTGGAATTAATAAGTTAATTATTTTTAAAGGTTAGTTTAAAAATAAATGGTTTATTTTGAGTAATTATAATAGATATTTTAAAAGAATTTATTATACTATACATGCACGTCCGATTCATAGTTATCCCATACAGTCATGTTCATGTCATATTGAGACTCGTAATTATATTTCATGTGATTACTCATTTGATTCGTGTTATTGTCTGATATCACATCTTTATCGTGCTTCCTTATACTTATGCTTTGCAATTCGCTGCCGGGAAACGTATTATTATTTGCAGCCTTGTATAATAAATTACCGGCCTTGTATATTATTGATGGCCTTGTATTGTATTCGTTGACTCATTTATGGCTGTGTATCATTGCGGTGGATGGCCTTCGTGCCTATGTATTTGGTTTCATTCTTGTGTCGGCTATACGCCTTGATTTCCTCCAAATTGTGTAGATGAACCGACTTTATTCTTGTAGGCGATTTCGCCGTTCTCACTAAAATAGGGAGGGGAGATTAACGTCCTGATTTATTGACAATCCTGATTTGAGCCCCTCTACACCTAGGATGATTTGTTTAGACTCATTCATTTATTCTATTGCTCAATTATTCGAAATTGAATCCGAAGTCACTTCTCGTTTCCTATGCCGACCTATCTACAATGGAACTAGATCTTGAGATTCTCCCCGTTGACGTCGTAGGATTTCTTGTTATGTTATCATTATACTCATGAATATTTCCTATATTTCCTTTGTTTGTATCACTTCCTCGTTTAGCGTGTATACTTCCTTTTCGACAGTTAGTAGTTGTTTCCTTATTCTACATCGATCTATCTATCGTCGGACTTGACTGAAGGATTTCTTCTTCGTCATTTCTAGTGCATTATAATATTACTATTTTCATATATATATACTATAACAAATCATTATTATATCATATGTCATGATATTATTGCACATGAATTGTTACATTACTATTGCCTTGCTGTGTTTGAGAACCATTAGCAGTCATGACCATAGTGGCCTTGTGTGACCTAGGGACATGTGTTGTGTTGACTTGGAAAAGCGAGAAAAGTTGGGGTGGGAAGGTCTTCGTTCATGTGATTGGATATGGTTGTTGATATATCTTCCAGGCTCGTACCAGTGGATCGGTGTCGCCACTGAGGTTGAGTTGTTGAGTCAAAGTAGATCGGTGTCTCTACTTTGGTTCATGAATTTATTTGCTTGGATGATGTGTGAACAATCAGTTATACGATGATATGACCGTTGACTCTATGTGAGATATGTACCAGTGACCTGTTATAGACTAACTAGTTACATGACCTCGTTTCCTGGCTATGTATGAATCCTTGTGAGATACCGACTAGTTATGTTTGTTTCCATACCTAGATCGGGGTTGATATTTAATTATTTACAATTCGAGACATATGGTATATAAATGAGGGTTTTCTTGTTTGGATTATTTCGCTCGACGTACTACGTCTCGAGTTGTAGATTTTTAAGTATTAATTCCATCTAGTGTATAACTTTGTACTTGGATGATTAGTCTGTTCGCTAGTTGCATGATCGCCTTGTTATTGGTTGACTTTCTTGGATACTCCTGATTATTATATTCTAGTGGTAGATTGTATTTAGATTATTAGTATTCTAGTAGCATGCTTCTTTTATTATTATCACTGTTTTGCTTTGGTCGTTCGATCGTTCCTATTTCTCTCTGTAGGATCTTGCCGTGTGTCACACATGCTGACGTACACCTGTTTTTCTCTGGTGTACGTCAGATTTAGGAGATGAACAGCCTCAGTTCGGGATAGTACAGGAGCCAGATGATTTGCAGCAGTAAGGTCTTCCAGATGGATCAGAAAAATAACATGAAACTTAGACTTTTATTTCTGTAGTAGTTGATGAGTGCTAGATATTTTTCTACAGAATCTTACTTTAGTCTGGTGTTTGATTTAGTTGTTTTAGTAGTACCTTCCTTTTATTTCTGTTGGACTATGTATTTTATATTTTAGTTGGACCGTTTTGTAATAAGGACGTGTTTGACCCATATTTTTATGTCTAAGATGATTTACCATTGATGATATGTCTATTTCTTATTCTGGGTTGTCATTATATTCTTGCTATGTGTGATCAGAGACCTGTGACTTCATATATTATATTGTTTGCAGACGCTTAGCGTATTAGGTTGAGAAGAAAAGAAAACAGAAAAAATAATAGTGTATATTTCTTCTCAATCTAATACATCGCGGGCTTGCTCGTGTCCCGATTCTCTGGTATTTTGGGAAGCGGGGCATGACAGCGGCATTGACAAATCAATAGGAGGAGTCCAGCCATCATAATAATCCTAACCAAGTTGATAGTGATTTGGAAGAGGACGAGAATACCAACATGGATACCCCTCCTATTGAGAACAATGCTGGAAGTGGTCCCTCAGATGATAATAATACGAAGGAGGACTACATTGCTTCTCCCCAGGATCGTTCAAAGAAAGATACGAGCGAAGATAAGAAGATGAGGGACTTAGAGAACAAAATCAATGCGTTAATGAGTGCTCAAGAAGTAAAGAAGTCCGGAATACCATGTCCATACCTGAGAGAGTGAGAATCAATCCTGTACCCGACGAAGTTTAATTTGATCAACTTTACGCTGTTCTACGGAAAGGGTTCCCCCACTCAATATTTAATATACTTCAAGTCTCATTTAGGAATAATCTCTGGTAATGATCCTTTGATGGTACGGTCATTCGTTAGCACTCTTCGCGGAGCAGCCTTCGATTGGTATCACCGTCTTAAGCCGGGGAGTATCAAAAGTTGGGATAACATGGAAGATATGTTTCTTACAAATTTCTTCGACAACGATACCAAGGTCTCAATCGGAACATTATTCGATAACAAAAGGACGGAGAGTTAGTCGAGAACTTCATCAAACGATTTTGACAAAGCAATGAATTAGCGTGATCCAGTCAGTGAAGATTTTATCCTTGAAACTTGTCACAATAATCTTTCTTTGGATATCCTCGAAGCCATGGGAATGGCGTCATCCAAGACTTGGAAAGATTTAAAGGTGCAAGGAGAATGGGCTAAACGCTTTTTCAAAAGGAAAAAGGCCGAAAGAGGTCAAACAATGACAAATACTCCACAGTAGAATTTTGTTCCTCGGGGTAAAGGAAAAGCACAAGTAAATGCAGTGGACGCGAACCAAACATTCGAGTTGTAACTGCAACCGTAATAACAACAACAGCAAAAGGCCTCTCAGTAGCCGTAGTGACAACAATGACCTCAAAAACAAAAGACCTCGGAACTATAATTCCCAAAGGTTTACTCGTTTAAAGAAGACGAAGTCCCCAATATTTTCAAATACCTCATAGAGAACAACAAGATGAAATTGTCTCCAATCCAAGATCAAGAAGACGCTAAAAGGGTTAATTACCCAAAGTACTATTACGCCCTCAAAGACAAAATCCAAGCTTTGATTGATGTTGGAGTCATTACAATTAAACCATCTAAAGAGAAGAAGGTGGGTGTGAACGCAGTGTCAATCAGCTTCGGATCTATTCTTTTGAATTGGTTTCAGACCAAACCCATAATGAATGTAGCGGTGAAAACCATCAACGACGATCCTCACAAACAACGTCAGAAAGGAGTTGTGCAACACACAGTCCCAAATGGTGAGATTCTCTGGGTCCATCCCGATCTGATTGAAGATGAACAGTAGGCCGCATCGTCATCCAAGAAGAAATCAAAAGGCAGAGGAAAGCCCTGCTGCGAAGCCTCGGCGATTCCAGAAGGAAATGATGAAGGAAATTTCCATTCTCTGAGGATGCTCAAGAAGTTTTTGTAACCAACGGAGAACTAGCTTTTGCTACCAGGAGTAGAAACAAATACCATTTCAAATACCTGAGTGTCTCCAATCAGTTAACCGAGCAGGGGGTGACCAAAACCGTTCCTTCTAAGACATTAGCTGAAATGGGAGTGGTCACAATTCCCCCCACGCCTGCAGAGAAGACTCAACAAAAGTAAAAGGAGAAAGAGCCTCTAAAGCAGGAGGTTCAGAACCAGAAGCAGTCTTGATTCAATCAACCGATTGGAAGAGATAAACCGGAGAGCTCAAATACTCCGCATCGCTTTCATATTATGGCACAATTAGCTAATATACCGACTAGATTAACCTTATATGAGCTGCTGCGTCTTTCAAAAGACACAAGGGAAGCGCTACAAGAAGCCTTGGCCAATTCTAACGTTTTCCTGACTCAGATCAAGCAATCCCCTGAAGAGCTAGAGCCGTCCGTCCAACACCTCAACCTCGCGGCAAACCACTTTTCCTACATTATTTTCACCAAACAGGACATGCTGACAAAAAATTCAAAGCATGATCGGCCCCTATATTTTATTGAGCACATTGGCTCTAGTGTTGTCAACCGGATCCAAGTCAATCCGGGTTCCGCTGTTAGCATCATGCCACTCTGATTGATGTACAGTCTCAGAATATCGGCCAGTAAGCTGGCCTCCATGGGCACTACGATCTACGGATTCAACACCAGTAGATCCAGACCATTGGGTAAAATTTGAGTAAAGTTCCAGATCAAAGATCTGAAGTTAGAAGTTACATGTTATATGATCGACGCAGAGACTTCTTATAACTTACTGTTGGGTCGACCATGGATCCACGGTAATGTTATAGTCCTTTCTACCCTCCATCAGTGTCTTAAATATGTAGACACTAATAATGAGGTCAAGATGGTGGTCGCGGATAAGCAACCGTTTAAGGGGTTAGAAAATTATTTTACCGACTCCTTTCTCTACGGTGCTGAATCTGATACTAAACCATCGGCCCAGGGTACGGACAACGGAGAAGAAATTAATACTGAAGCTGGGTTTGATTACAATAATGGTTTTTTACTTAATGATATTGTACCCATTGTAATTGATCTTGACGATGGAGAGTCATTGGATAATAGCTGTAATTGGCAACTTGCCGAAGAAGTAGCAATAAATGATGATTTAGAGTACTCGTTGTGTCTTGATAACATCATGAAGGGGTTATACGACGACCCTGACTTGTATATGCCACTTCAATCATCTTGCATGACGAAGAAACATGTTCAAAATTTATTTGGAATGACACTTATCATTCTCGCAAAGGCAGGGGGTGAAAAGGAAGTCATCTATGTTAAAGGGAAGGAGTTTTCGGTTCCAGACCACTTCTTGAGAGAAGATGACAATGATGATAAACCTACTCCTCATTTGTTTAGATATGGCTCAAAAGCACGTGATCTCATGGAAAAATACAGATATAACCTTACACTCAGTGAAGGTCTTTGCTTTGGTCGAGGTCCACGAGTTCCGCCTCGTATGGCCGATGTACCAAAAGGAAAATCCGATAATTATTATAGCCACAGAAGAGGTTTAGGCTATGTCTCCTCGTCAGACGACGAGTGCTGCTGGCAAGTCATCGATCAAATAGCTAATAAGGGTAAAGATGAATATTCTTCTGATTCTTTAGCCTGGGATTCTAACGCAAGTTTTGGAGAAATGTTCAAAAGACTAATGTCAAACATGACTACGATCGACCCCGTCACAATCAAGGAAGATATTCAAATGCCAACTTGGGAAAACCCTTGGGTTCATCACCTGAACATGCAGTACATTGATAGGTTTGAACAAAGGGAACCCTTACTGAGGATCAAGTAATCCAGGTGAATATGGGTGATGAGGATAACCTGAAACTAATATACATTAGCGACAGCCTCCCTCCAAATGAGAAAGAAGAATTGATTGCCCTCATTAGGGAGTACATCGATGTTTTTACCTCAAACTACAGGGATATGCTAGGGCTCGATCCAAATGTGGCAATGCACCGCCTCAACATTAAGCTAGATATCAAACCTGTTGATAATCACATTTTATTACAATTTTATACCATCATTATCTATTTTATATAAATAAATATACCACTAATAAATTTTTTTATCTTTAATTGCAGGTTAATGAAGAATAAAGCTCAAAATCCCATCTCTCGACAAAAACCCAAGAATTAAATGAAGAACACAAGTAAGAGCCAAAAAGCCCAAGCCCAGAATCAAGCCGAGTAGCCTGTAGAAGCCGAAGAAAATAAAAAAATCAAATATGAAAAAAAATGTATTCAAGATGGTTGGTCGTAAAGAAACGACGATATCTCTCAATCCAGAAGGCGGAATGTTTTCGGAGAAAGTTGCTGTTTTCATTGCTTTTCGAATCTGTTACAACTTCAGTCGTTACAACAATAATCGAATGAAAAAAGTCGGTCTTTTTATAAGACCTACTTGTGCAATAAAACAAAGATTACAACTTTTCTGAAAATAAACACAAGATCCCGTTTTGGTGCGGTCTTGCTTGCGTGGGTCTTTAGCCTGTGACGGGGACGTCAATATCCGTGGACCACCGGTAGATCAGATCCGTTCCGAGAAAATCGGGCAGAGCTTCGTCTATCCGCGAAGGGATATAGAAGCAGAACTTCGTTGATCTGTGTGAGATCTAGAAGTTTACAGCTCCTATCTCGGATAATCGAGATATTCGCTCTACTTAGTACCACCGCTAAGGGGCAACACTAAGGAAAAGAGAAGGGGAAAGAAGAAGAAGACTCCTCCTTTGCTGTAGACGGCTCGCTCACTCCTCGCTCCGGCAGGGCTTCGCCTAGACTCTCTTAGATTTCAGATCTCAAGGCAGGAGCTCAAGACCTGAAATTAACCAACACCAAAAGCCACAAAAATCATGTAAAAACCTCTTAAAATCTCTCTTCTCTATTTTGTAGCATTTTAGAAGCCCATGAAGCAAAAGCTTAAAAGAGGAAAATGATTGAAGCCCAAAGAGCAAAGCCCATAAAAAAATACACCAAGGAAATCAAACGTGGACTTGGATGCAAATAGTTGGAATGAATTGGGTTTTTATGCAAAGCTTTGAAGTGATTCTCATGACCGAACCTGCTGCAGAGTTTGGAAGTTGTGGGCCGGACTTTATTTAATTTTGAAATTGAAATGCTATGGGCCGGTCTTTGCTCTTCCATTTGATTTTCAAAATCAAATGAATCATGGGCTTTGCTCTTCAATTTTGATTTTCATTTTCGTTTTAAATCAAATGAATGTCTTGAGGCCGGACCTTGATGTGCTGCAGATTACCAAATGACCGGACTTATTGGGCTGCAGAGTTGGATTTTTCCCAAAAAAAATCAAATGCTTCATTGGACTTGGATGCTTGAATGGGCCAAAGACTTGGAACTTCATCAAATACATTATCATGGGCTGGACTTAGCTTTTAAATTCGAAAATCAATGCCAATGGCTAGTTGCTGCAGCTCTTCATCAATTTTGATTTTCAAAATCAAAGTGGGCCGGCTCTTCATGAATCAAATGGCCGGACTTGGATGCATATGGAAGGACTTTGGAAATGCTACAAATTAGATTTTCAATTTTCTTTTGAAAATCAAATAAATCAAAGGTGGAGATTGTTGCTTGGGGCTCAAGACAAATCCAATGGCTCATATTCATTGAAGATTACTATAAATAGGGGTAGAGAGTGAGGGGTTAGAGGTGTGAAAATTTTGTAAACTCCTTTTGGAGAGGAGGGCTACTCTTAATTGAGAAGGCCTTCCAAAATTGTAACTTTTTGTTGCAATTAATAATAATAATTTTTTCACCACTTTAAATTTTTCTCTTCTTCTCTTTGTTGGATGATGAAGATGAAGATGAAGATGGAGAATTATTTGAAGGTTTGCATTTCTTTTCTTTTTCTCTTTTATTGCTTATTAGTTTAGATTTATTTCTATGCTTGTAGTTAGATTTTATTTTCTTGTTAAATAGCCAAGAGGCTAGAACCCTCTTGCCTTAGATTTATTTCATGCTTATAGAGTAGATTTATTTTCTTGCATTTAATTCTTGCAATTTATTTTAGAGTTTAGATTTTGCAATTTATTTTGTAGTTAGATTTTAATTTCTTACACTATTCACCTTGAGGCTAGAACCCTCTTGGGTTTGGTTTTTCTTTTTGTTTATTTTTATTTTGTTTAATTCGTCTTTAGGTTAGAACCCTCTAGCGAATCACCCTTTTCTAAGAAGTGGGTTCAATTTTAGATTACCCATATCTATAATTGAATCCACCATCTTTAATTTCTTGCATTTTCTCGTTGACTGGCGTTGACCTAGGGTTACGCGTTGACCGGCGTTGACCCTTAGGGTTTCGAATCGTCAAACGTTAATTGGTGTGGATTTTCATCCTCGAATGTTGACTTTGGCGCAACCCGTTGATTGGGGTTGACCTAGGGTTACGCGTTGACCGGCGTTGACTCTAGGGTTTTGGATCGTCATACGTTGACTTCCTATTTGTCACGCACACAACATAAGAACCGATTTTATATTTTCTCCTACAAAACACCTTCCTCGTGGATTAATATCTTTATACTATAACTTAACACGGTTGTGCACTTGCAACATTTTTGGTACATGTTTATACCGCATCAAGTTTTTGGCGTCGTTGCCTGGGAAGGTGCTTAAGTAGGTTTTAATTATTTTGGTTCTTTAACTTGTGTGTTTATTGTGAAGGAAATGCTTGGAGCTTGAAGATCGTGGATTGGAGAACTAGGATTTGAAGATTTGCTTTCGGGTAAGTCTTCTTTCTAGCGTTTTTAATTCCAGCCATTTTAGTTAGCTTCACAATTAGAGACAATTAGGATTAAAAAAAAAAGATTTTGTTTTTGTTGACCATAATAAAATTCATCTTTCACTTGGACATTAACTAACAAGATAATAAACTTCTCATAATTGTTTGATTGTTAACCGTAAAAAAATATAAAGATTTTCTTTTTATCATCCTTTTTAGTCGCTTTTAATTTTTAGGGTTGCATTTTATATAGTGTAGGAATTCACCAAATGATTTGAGCATCTTGATTTGGCACACTTAAAAATATTTTTAAGGGAAAAACCCCATAATCAAGATAAGGTGAGGGATTTCATCACCCTTTCCTTAGCCCAAAAATCACTAATTCCTCACTGCACTACCCAAGCCTAATAAAACTCATTAGACGTTGGCCCAGACGTTGGCCCTAAGGACTCGAGCTCAATAAGGAATAAGAAATCCTGAAGTGAACCGGTTTAAGTTTTTTTAGATTAGTTGGTGTCTAAGGCAAGGTTTAGGGGTTGCGTAAAGCGCTCCGCAAGGAAAGATGTACTTAATTGATCTTTGATCACCCTCTAGTACTATCCTTACTTGGCTAACTACCTGCATAAAACTTTAATCTTTTCACTGTAGGAGTTTTTGGTTAGGAGCTGGTCTAGTGAGTTAGGCTAAACCCTAGAATTAGAGTGATTGAAAAGTGATTGCTGATTTGTTTTAGTTAGGATTTTTCTTTATCCTTTTCTTCTCATAAAAAAAACTAATTTTTTTTTCTTTATAAAAAAACAATAACAAAAAGAAATAGTTTTGGTGTATGCAATAGTGGATTAGGGATAATACATGTCGATTAATTCGCTTTGAACCAATCATAGAAATGGAGCATCCTAATCCACCCGTTCTTCATGATATGTGCTATCCCATTAGGAATGCAATCCCCTCTTGCATTAGGCTCCTCGAAACAAATGGAATAAAATTTGAGCTTAGACCGTATTACATAAACATGCTTCCCAAATTCCTTGGAAATAAAACAGAAGATGCATATATTTTTATCTCGGAATTTGAGGAAGTATGTATTATGATTAAAATGGGAGAATTAAAAGAAGATGCAATCAAACTCAGATTTATTCCATTTGCTCTCAAAGACAAAGCAAAAAATGGCTGTATAGCTTACCCATAAATTCCATCACTACGTGGGAGGAATTTATCACCGTTTTTCTTAAGAAATTTTTTCCTATCCAAAAAATGGTGAAGCTAAGAAACAGTATCATGAATTTTAAAATTATCTCGGGAGAACCTTTTTGGAAGTATTTTGACCGATTTAAAGATCTTCTCATCCAATGTCCTCATCACGGTTTAGAAAAATGGCGATTGTGCCAAATAATTTATGAAGGATTAGATTATTCTGCAAAAACTTCCTTGGAATCAATGTGCCACGGGGATTTTATGAGGAAAAACGCTGATGAAGCTTGGGAGTTTTTAGAGAGTCTTTCTGAAAAAACCATACAATGGGAACACTATGATGACCGAGTGTCATCAGTTCCCCAACCCAAATCCAGTGGTATTTCCTTAGAGTCGAACATTGCATCTGAAGCTAGGATGGCCACAATCATGCGTAGGTTAGAAGCATTAGAAATCAAGGAAAGAGCCCCAGCTCAAATCAATCAAGTTTCAGCCTCAGGATGTCACAACTGTTTGTCACCATCTCATATTTCAGAAGAATGTCCTCTCTTAGGAAATAACCAGCCATTAGGACAGGTCAACGCTGCATTCCAGTGTTCTAAAAATGATCAATTCTCTCCAACCTACAATCCAGGTTGGAGAAATCATCCTAACGTTGCATGGAATCAAGGAAATTCTCCCGAAACTCAAAACTTTACACCCGCTTCATCCCAACATTTTGCTAGGGGAAACACAGTTCCTTTCAATTCTCATCCACAATATCAACAACCCAATCTGCCGTATCAAAATCAGTCTCCTCTTCATCAAGCTTTAATTCAGACTCCTCACAATCCAGATCAGGATAAACGTCTCAATGTTTTGGAAAGGGGTTTGGAAACCATAATTAAGGCCTCCACTCAAACCACGAATATGTTGACTCAAACATCCAGCACTCTGAATTCCTTTATGCAATCAACCGGACAAATGCTCAATTCTAACACACAAGCTATAGCTAGATTAGAATCCCAACTTGGTCAACTAGATAGTGCCGTGAGTGAAAGAGAGAAAGGAAAATTTTCGAGTCAACCTGTGGTCAACCCTAAGGACACAGGATGCAGTTCATCCTATGAAGCTCAAGTGAATGCAATCCATTCACTTCGGTCAGGTAGACAGGTCGATAATCAAGTGAGAACTCCTCCAAGTCAAACTTTTGATCCAGTACAAATTCCTTCTCCTTCTCCTTCTAATGAATCTATTCAACAATCACCCTCCTCAGATGATCAAGAACCTAAACCTGAACCTGAGCCTGCTTTTGATAGGTTTAGACCAGTTGCGCCTTTTCCAGATAGACTCAGGCTTAGGAAACACTCCCCTCAAGAGGAGAAGATCCTAGAAATATTCAAGCAGGTTAAGGTCAATATTCCTCTCTTAGATGTAATTGAACAAATTCCATCTTATGCTAAATTTTTAAAAGAATTATGCACTAAGAAGAGGAGAATAAATGTTCCAAAGAAAGTCTTTTTATCCGCCAATATCAGTGAAATGCTATCAAATCCCATACATTTGAAACGTAAAGATCCAGGTTCCTCCATTATTTCATGTATCATTGGTAATACTCACAATGATAAGGCGCTTCTAGACTTAGGGGCTAGTGTCAATTTGCTTCCATATTCAGTCTATCAGCAATTGGGTCTAGGTGTACTGAACCCAACCAAATGCACCTTACAGTTGGTTGATAGATCTGTTAAGGTCCCTATGGGTGAGTTAGAGGATGTTCTGATTAAGGTTGGAGATTTTATTTTTCCAGTAGATTTTGTAGTCTTGGAAACACAGCCTGTTTCCAATCCCAAAGAACAGACACCTGTCATCTTAGGATGACCTTTCTTAGCCACTTCTAATGCTCTCATCAACTATAGAACTGGTCAAATGAAGTTGTCCTTTGGGAATTTGACTGCTGATCTCAACATTTTAATCTAGGGGACTAGCCAAATAATCAGCCTCTAGAAATAAATTATATTCAAGAAAGATCAGAAGAAGAAGAAGAAGAGTCTGATTTGAGTTTTGAGGAAATTTTTGATGAAGAGTTAAAGTTTTTAGAAGAAGCAGATCAGGTCCTTGAGAATAATGAAACTATGTTAAACATTTGCTGCTTTGAATTAAATTTTGAAGAATTCTTCTTTGATGAACTTAGATTCTTGGAGAATAATCAACAACCAAATTTTCAGAATTCTACAGAAGAATTGGTTGTTAGAAAACAAAACTTCACAGTACAAGAGTTTGAGTTCATTAAGAAATACAAAATGCATGACACCAATAATACCTACCTTACTTTATTACAAGAATTATTGAACACCCCGAAATGCTTGGAATTTCACATTATTAATTATATCATTCTGAATTTATTTAAAATTCGGGGAAGAATTTTCAACAATAAGGTAGGAGTCAATGTAGAATACGAGCTCTTCGTGTTGAACATTTTATTCTACATTATCTGTTTTGTTTATTTCAGAATAATAAAAAGAATTTATTCTTCTCTCATTCGAGAGTTTCTTATTTAGTTGAAAAAAAGAAAAAAAAGAAAAAAAAAGAGAATAATAAAATTTTGATTCTATCCTCCACAGACCAAAGGTAATTGCAGTTTTTTATCAGCTGATCAAATATAAGTACGTCACTTCTTATCTGCTTTACTTTGTACATCATAGAGTTTTCATTGAGGACAATGCAAAATTTAAGTGTGGGGGTGGGAATTAGTTAAATTTTCTCTTTGTTTTACATTTTTTGTTGCATTTTTGTCATTTTTTTCCCTTTCTATAAAAAAAATTTATTAAAATATCGTCACTTGCCAAATTGATAGATTTATGAATAACTGATTTATTTGATAAATTTTAAAATTTCTAATCTGTTATTTACTCAAGTTCACTTTTTATGATAACTCTAAATAAAGTTCTTAAGAAATGATTTTCAAAGTAGTATACTTTACTTAAGCCTTAACTTAGATTTTTATTTAAAATAATAAAATACATGCTTAGCTTAGAGTTAAAAATAATTTTTCAAAGTGGCTTGACTTACATATTTTTCAGAATATGTACACATATACATTAAAAAAAAATTTGCAATATAAAAAAATAAAAATAAAAATACTAATAAATGTTTTATATATGTATATATGGTCTTGGAAAATATTTTAGATCAAGCAACTTGAATATTATTTTAAACAAAGAGTTAGCATGTTCTTTTCAAAACTTTTAAATTAAATTTCTAAGTTTGGCTTGGTTTTGTGTTGCTATAATGAGAAGATTTTCTAGGAAATATACCTTAGAGTTATATATAAAAATATTTTTTTGAGTAATAACTAGCTTCAATTATCAAGTAAATATAGTTATTTACTAACTTCTTTAATTTGCCAAGTTGACCGAATTTTGTGGGTATATTCACTACAAACCCTCACGAGACTACAACTCGTCCACTAGGATAACCTAGGGGTTTAAAGGCTTGTTGTATGTGCTAAATACAACCGCGATTCCTACGAAAGTGAGTTAGGATTTTCTTTGCTAGAGGACTAGCAAAAGTTTAGGTGTGGGGGTATTTGATAATCATATTTTATTACAATTTTATACCCTCATTATCTATTTTATATAAATAAATATACCACTAATAATTGTTTTTATCTTTAATTGCAGGTTAATGAAGAATAAAGCTCAAAATCCCATCTCTCGATAAAAACCCATGAATTAAATGAAAAACACAAGTAAGAGCCAAAAAGCCCAAGCCCAGAATCAAGCCAAGTAGCCTGTAGAAGCCGGAGAAAATAAAAAAATCAAATATGAAAAAAAATGTATTCAAGATGGTTGGTCGTAAAGAAACGACGATATCTCTCAATCCGGAAGGCGGAATTTAACATATAATATATGAAAATCGCCTATCTTTACGAGACGAAGCCATCCATGAAGGCAGAAATTTGATAAGACATTGATGCTGGTATCGGGCATCGATGCCAGTATCGATGCTGGCATCGATACTGACAATTCTGTTACGAATTAAGGGCTGATTTTTGATGGTTTTGGATAAGATTTCAATCTAATGGCTCATATTCATTGATGTTTACTATAAATAGGGGTAGAGAGTGAGGGGTGAGAGGTGTGAAAAATTTTGTAACTCCTTTTGGAGAGGAGGGCTACTCTTAATTAAGAAGGCCTTCCAAATTTATAACTTTTTATTACAATTAATAATAATAATAATTTTTTCACCACTTTAAATATTTCTTCTCTTTGTTGGATGATGAAGATGAAGATGAAGAATTATTTAGAGGTTTGCATTTCTTTTCTTTTTCTCTTTTATTTCTTTTTTATTGCTTATTAGTTTAGATTTATTTCTATGGTTATAGTTAGATTTTATTTTCTTGTTAAATAGCCAAGAGGCTAGAACCCTCTTGCCTTAGATTTATTTCATGCTTATAGATTAGATTTATTTTATGCTTATAGAGTAGATTTATTTGCTTGCATTTAATTCTTATAATTTATTTTGTAGTTTAGATTTTGTAATTTATTTTGTAGTTAGATTTTAATTTCTTATACTATTCACCTTGAGGCTAGAACCCTCTTGGGTTTAGTTTTTCTTTTTGTTTATTTTTATTTTGTTTGATTCGCCTTTAGGCTAGAACCCTCTAGGGAATCACCATTTTCTAAGAAGTGGGTTCAATTTTAGATTACACATATCTATAATTGAATCCACCATCTTTAATTTCTTATATTTTCTTTTATTCTTGAATTTTATTTTTCATTCTTGATTATTTATTTGTTTCTTGATTTTTTTCATTCTTCCTTCTTGCCTTATTGATCACATTTATTTTTTACTCACATCCACTCTCAAAAACATTTATTTACACATTATCACGTTCACTCTCATTATCTCTCCACAATCACATTCACTCATCACTCCTATTTGTCACGCACACAACATAAGAACCGATTTTATATTTTCTCCTACAAAACACCTTCCTCGTGGATCGATATCTTTATACTATAACTTGACATGGTTGTGCACTTGCAACATTTTTAGTACATGTTTATACTGCATCACCTGTCAAACAACATCAAAGAAGGTTTCGTCCACAAATTATGGAAGCAATCGAATCCGAGGTTAAAAAGCTTATCAGGGAAGAGCAACACCCCGAATGGCTAGCTAATATTGTCCCGGTCCTTAAGAAGAATGGGAAAATCAAAATCTGTATCGATTTTAGAGATCTTAATACCGCCTGCCCGAAAGACAATTTTCCTCTTCCCATCACGGATGTAATCATTGACAACACATGCGGATTCGAGAGGATGTCCTTCATGGACGGATTTTCTAGTTATAATCAAATAAAGATGCATCCAGATAATGAAAAGCATACCGTATTCTAAATGTCCCTCGGTGTTTTCTGCTACACGGTTATGCCATTTGGCTTAAAGAATGGAGGTGCCACATATTAGAGAGCCATGTCAAAGATTTTCCAGGAGCATCTCCGGAAGACTGTCGAATGCTATGTGGATGATCTAGTCCTGAAAAGCCGAGACAAGAATGCTCACATCAAAGACTTGAAGACGATGTTTGACCTAATGCGGACTCATCAATTGAAGATGAATCCTACCAAATCTTTCCTCGGAATGTCCAGCGGCAAATTCCTTGGATTCGTTGTCACCACCAAGGGTATCCACATTGACCCTGATAAGGTGAAGGCAATTAATGAATTGCAACCCCCGAGAAACCTTAAAGAACTCAGAGGATTACAAGGATGGTTAGCATATATCTGTCAGTTCATTTTGAACCTTTCAGGAAAGTGTTAGCCGTTCTCCAGACTCACAAAGAAGGGCGTATCATTCATATGGGATGACGCTTATTAAAAAGTGTTCAAGAATATTAAACAATATCTCTCGAAACCTCTAGTGCTCGTGGCACCGAAGTCAGGCAAACTGTTCTTGATTTATGTTAACGCGATGAGCCACTCGTTAAGTGCATTACTTGCACAAGATGACGACAAAGGTCATGAACAGGCTGTATATTACTTAAGACAGACCCTTGTGAGTGCCGAATCCTGATATCCAATGATTAAAAGGGAGTTTCTCACCTTGATGTTCCGTATTCAAAAGATGCGGCACTACTTGGCCGGACAAACTATTTACGTTATTTCCAATGTTAACCCAGTCCGAGTATTCATGATGTAACCGGTTTTCATGAATTAGCGGTTAGCGAAATGGGCCTTGCTGCTGTCCTAATACGATCTGCACTTTAAACAACAGAAGTCCATCAAAGGATAGGCTATTTGCAATCTTCTAGCGGCTAACCCAACTACAGATACCGCCGAGATATATGACGATCTTCCAGATGAAACCCACGAAGTCAACGTAACTTTCCATTAATAAGTATGGTGTTTATACTTCAACGGGACTTCTTGAGAAGCTAATGTAGCAAGTACTCCCAGATGTTCTAAGATCTCCTCTGGAGTTGGAGTTTTTCTAGTTTCCCTGAGAAAACATGTGATGCCTCGAGCCTACTCTCTAATTGAGCCATGCTCGAATAATATAGCTGAATATAACGCGCTACTCATTAGACTCAGTTTTGCTAAAGAACTAGGGGTTGAGTATCTCAAAGCTTTCGGCGATTCCTAACTCATAGTTAAGCAAGTTCAGGGAGTATATGAGGTCAGAAATTAGGATTTGATACCATACCATAAGGTGACCGTTGAGATGGTGGAATCATTCGAAGGATTCTTCATCGAGTATATTCCACGTTTACAAAACGCATACGCAGATGCGCTGGCAGCATTAGCAGTGTCCCTGGCAAAGCCTCCCGAAACAGAATAGTTTGTTACGGTAAGAACTCATCGGCTCTTCGTGCCAATCTATGATATAGACAACAAATAGGAGGACACTAAAGAAGTGCATTCAACCCGAGTCGAGTTTGAATCCTAAGACTAGTGTTTTCCCATCATAGACTATGTCCTACACGGGATTTTACCAGAAGACGTAAAGGAAAGAGACTCAATCCGACGGAGAGCACCAAGGTTATACTATAACACAGAGAGTCGAACGTTGTATCGTTGATGGTACGATGGTTTGCTATTATGTTGCTTATCGACTAAAGAAGTGGAAAAAGTCCTTAGGGAGACACACGAAGGAGTTTGTGGTACACACCAACCCGACTCCAAACTTTATGACCGCATTAGAAGGATGGAATATTTCTGGCCCACCATGATCAAAGACGCAGTTGCGTACACTCGAAAGTGTCATGCATGTCAAATACACACGAATTATATACACCAACCCTCAGAGCATCTACACCCTTCAGCTACATCATGGCCCTTCGAGACTTGGGGAATGGATATTGTTGGTCTTATTTTTCCCCCGTCGACCAAAGGCGACCAATTCATCCTGACCATTACTGATTACTTCTCCAAGTGGACTGATGCGATTCCGCTCAAAGAAGTGAAGACGAATAACGTTGTTGCATTCATTAAGCACCATATTATCTACTGATATGGTGTTCTAAGGAGAATCATACATGACAATGGTTCTTAGTTTGTTAGTAATGTCTTCATCAAATTTTGTGAAAAGTTCAAAATTCAAGACGTCTCATTGACAGCTTACAATCCCATAGCAAACGGATTGACTGAAGCCTTTAAAAAGACTATCATAAAACTTTTGTCGAAACTCATGAAGTCTAATAAATAAGATTGGGACGATAAGCTCGGTAAAGCTTTGTGGCCTATCGCATCACAATTCGTACGCCTACTGGAGCAACCTCGTATTCTCTAGTGTACGGGTGTGAAACCATTCTTCCATTGGAAATCCAGATTCCATCACTTCAGATTGCACTCGTAACAGAGATGATGACCGAAGAACAACAGCAGAAACGTCTCGAAGAACTCGAAATGCTCGATGAAAAATGTTTAGAAGCTCAGCAGCACATTGAGTTTCTACTAAGCCAGAATTTCCAGAGTTTTTGATAAAAAGGTTCGACAACAAAGTTTTAAAGAAGTAGACTTGGTTTTAGCCGTCCGATGACCAATGATCTTTAATTCTAAGAAAAAGGGCAAGTTTGAACCCAAATGGGAGGGACCGTTTGTAATAGAGATAGTCTACTCAAATGGGGCATATCGTCTTATTATCAAGGAAGGCGCCCGGCTTATGATGCTGATAAACGGGAAGTTCCTGAAAAAGTATTACACTTAGCACATTCGGGATAACCCATGTAACGGAAAGTTCTTGAAAGAATACTACGTGTGGTATTCTTAGGGATAACCTAGTTATTGCAAAAGGGATAAGTAAGAAATCCTCATTTGGACTCTAAATGTCCTTAATAATGAAATGTATTTCATTACCGAGGTTGAATTCACCAACTCTCGTGAATAATTTTGTTAAGACGAGATTCGATCAAATTGATAAATTAATCTTCCCTCACAAAACCCCCACTGGTGTTTGACAATTCATAATCTTCCACCACAAAATCCCTCACCGATCAAATCAATTGACGATGGGTCCACCAAAATTCCTACCAGTTAAATCTGTTCAAACCCTCGCCGTGTTTGTACACTTAACACTCGCTTTGTTAAAATACTAACACGACACTTAAAAATTCTATCCGCCAATCTTTGATAATTTTCAAACTTGGCGTGTTAAGTCCTGATCACTTAACATTGAAATCCTCCATCGATTGGCTAGTACAAGTCAGCATTTTCATTGCTATCAGTATTCCACTCCTACTACTTCCTTGGTCAAACCTATAAAAGTTAGGGCCAAGGTCAGAATTCCTTCTCAATTCCTTCTATGAACGAGAGGTCCACTTTCAATTTGAGCAATCAAACCTATAAAAGTTAGGATTGCCTCTAACTTCACTTGATCAAACCTACTGATAGTTAGGACCAAGAACGGAATGCCCCTTTCGATAAACAAAAGACTTTCACATTTTCCTATTCGGCCAAACCTATAAAAGTTAGGGCCAAAATCAGAATTTCACCTTAATAAATGAGGAATTCTTTTCTTGGATTAAACAACTAATCCTATAAAAGTTAGGGTTGCTTGAATCTTTCCGATTCTCGGAGTGAAGATCCCACTCCTAGTTTCACCTTTCCAGATTCTTGGGGTGGAGATCTCACTTCGAGTCTCCTTTACAACTAGAGATAGAATATAAAATTCTTCCTCTTCGGTTATGGGAGATAGAATTTAAAATTCTTCTGCTCCTATTTTGGGTTCGTCTTCAACCTGAACAAGACCTGGGGACAGAATATAAAATTCTTCCTCTTCAGCATCGGGTTCGTCTTTACCCTAAGAAAAGATACAATTCTTGACTTCAAATCTATGTGTTTCGTACACAAGGGATTTTATCTCGATCCCTGATTAGAGATAAGTCTATGTCTAGCACACGTTATCGGTTTAGTCTTTCATCGAATGAAAAATGTTTTTGTCAAAAGTTGAATTTTCCATTGTCATCAAACTTATTACACTGTTTATCAATTATAAGTTTGAGTTGATCTTTTTATAAGATCTTCTTACAATGAGAAAAGTAAAGATTATAACTTTATAAAACAAAACACAGTAGTAGTTTATGTCCTGTTGCTTTTTGTGTGATCTTTGCCTGTACCGGGAACGCGTTAGTCCGTGGACCATTGCGGATCAGATCCGGTTAACAAATGTGATTATGCTCTTGTTTCACGAAGAAAACAATTGTAGCAGTGACAATCACGACCAAGCGAGATTATGGCTCTTCTCGAGATCAAAGCAAGGTTTGATCCGGAGGAAAGAGGGGGAGAAAATCTCAAATCTTTCGAAGGCTTTCTCTTTATGAAAAAGTTCGCCAAGATCTGCCAATTCTCCTCTAAAATTCGTAGTTTACTATTCAATTGGATAGCACCTCACCCTTAGATTTTAGATTCTCTCAACTGAAGACTCTGGGCTTCTATTTATAGGCTTTTGTCGCCATGTTTTCTGATAAGATAAAGTGTTTTGACGTTATCTGCAATTGATAACCACACAGACGTACTTAAGGATAGCTTCAGAATAGTTGGGGAGGTCCTGGGATGAAAGAATTCTAATAAAACATCGAAATCCATGTTTTGGAAGTTTGGGAGGTCCAAATAGTCGTGGTGGCTCAGAACTTTGCGAGTCACCATTTGGTGACTTACATGGGTGCGAGTCACCTTTTGGTGACTCGTGCAGGTGAGAATCACCATTTGGTGGCTCACATGCGTGCGAACCATCATTTGGTGACTCGCATGTGTGCGAGTCTCCTGGCCTGTTGTTGTATCTTTTTGACCCTTTTGGTTATTTGTATCTCCTTCGGTTTGCTTGTTTTCCCCTTTTACGCGTGTTTCGTCACTTTGTTGACTTATGTGTTTTACCGATTTGCTTCATTCGTCTTATCGATGTCAGATAATCTTTCTTGACTCGGATGATGATGCTCATTATGTTCTCTTTGTCTTGAGCTATGTGTGGGAACTCATAGGTAATTTTTGACGGTTACAGATACCCTCTCCAAAGTGTTTCAGTCTTGTTTATTTTATAGAAGAGTCTAGAATACTTTGGATATGATAGGCCCAGTCTTCAGTCTGTATGATATGACCTATAATTGGTTTCAACTCTCAGCTTCTTTGGTCTTCAATCTATTCAGTATTTTGTCGAATAGATGAAGTTCTTTCGGTGCTATGTTTATCATCTGACCGCTGTTGAAGTCTTGAACTGAGATTGGTGTGTAATTTTCTGAACTCAGCTCGTGCCATCGAGTTGACTTTGAACTGATCATCTTTGTCAGGAATTCATATCTGAATGTAGTTAAACTCTGTAATTTCCCTCAGCTTTATTTTGGTGAAGTTATCGGCGTGTTGACCGGTGTTAACACAGTTTATACTCATACGTTAACTGGAGTCTACACAGTTTAAACTCTTAAGGCATTGGAGTTAGGAGGACTAGTTTATACTCATATACTCATGGGAGTTTTGCCGGGTTATCCTTAAGAATACTCTGAATAATATTCTCTAGTAACTTCCCGATAAAGATAGGCAATAGTTTAGACTCATATACACATCGGAGTATGAATACGGGTCCTGTATACGTTAAAAATACAAGAAAAATAGGTCAAAATACTCATAAATTGGCCAAACAGCTTGTCACACATGCGAGTCACGACTTGGTGACTCGCATTGGTGCGAGTCGCCATTTGGTGATTCACATG
This sequence comes from Asparagus officinalis, assembly GCF_001876935.1. Classification (NCBI taxonomy): domain Eukaryota; kingdom Viridiplantae; phylum Streptophyta; class Magnoliopsida; order Asparagales; family Asparagaceae; genus Asparagus; species Asparagus officinalis. The sequence goes on from NC_033796.1 coordinate 77,956,038, forward strand.
GGTGCAAGTCAACACAGGAATTTTTTGATTGATTTCTTGATTTGGTTCGGTCTGGCTTAGCTTGGTTCGGGCGGTTCGACTTGGTTTGGGTGATTCGAACTGGGTTTGGTTCGGTTCAACCATAGTTTGGGTTCGGTTTAGGGTTTATAAAAACCGATCTCTTCTTCTTCTTCCTTTCTTTATTTCGGAGTTTCTTTAGTTCGAAAATTCATTTCTTCCCTCCTTCTTTCTCTTTAAACCCCTCGACTTCTTCAAGTTCAATTTGAGAGTTAGGGCTTTATCTCCGATCTTGAAGCTTCAATTTAGGATTTAGATTTTTTCACTCGGGTCTTGAAGAGCATTCACGACGTGGGTTTTCTTGCATCACCTTCTCCATTCTTGATCAAGTTTTAGGTACGCTTCATTCCACATGACTTCCATTTAAGCCCATTTAACTCTTGAATTTCAGTCTTGAGGGTATAGCCAAAACCCTAATTTTTTTGCTTGGTCGATTTTGGGTTGAGAGTCTGAAATTGAGTTTAGTTGCGTGTGGGGTTTGACCCGCTGCTTTGAAATATCTAGTTTGATGACAAGAATCGAGCTTGGATATTCTTGGTTTGACCACTTGAATCATCTACCTATGTTTTGAATACAAACTGAAGCTTTGCTTAGAATTTTGAGAGGGAATCCAAAACTTTGATCTCCCTTGATGCTTTTGCTTGAAACCAGAATTTAAATGTGTAGCTTCAACTATGTGTAGGGATCAATGTCTTTGGCTCATTCTTGAACGTTTAATGTAGCCGAAACCCTCATTGTAATTTCTTGAGCTTCGAACTTCTGGTTCCACATAAATACTCAGTCGTGTATGTAGCCGAAATTTTGAATAGTTGGTAATGATTCTTCTTGTTTTGGTGATGACCGAAATTCCCCATCTAATTTTATTTTGGGATAAGACTTGTTTTGGTGATGACCGAAATTCCCCATCTAATTTTATTTTGGGATAAGACTTGAACCTCTTGACTTCACCCTTAAGGACAAATTTTCCCCATCTAATTTTATTTTGGGATAAGACTTGAACCTCTTGACTTCACCCTTAAGGACAAATTTGTCCATCCTTTTCATTATTATTTGGTTGATGATCATTTGACTTTGATTTGTTGAACAGTTAGTCATAAATAAAAATCAAAACGGGTCTTCAATCGTATCTATGCCAAGTAAGACCTTTCGCTTCGAACATATTCCAAACCTGTAGCTTGGCTGAACCCTCGCGTTTTGTATTTGGATGTGACTAAAATTCTTGGGCCTCAATTTTCATCACGAACAGTTATGTAATTTGAACCCGGAACCCTGCATGATAACTGCCATATCGGGCTTTTAGTGCACACGATAGCATGATTTGTAGGCATGTTATGCTTCTTCTTTGTCCACATTCATGTCTTGAACCAAAACCCCGAGATATTTGGCTTGATTTGAGCTGTCATGGGTTGAAACTGAATCTGCATCAGGCCTACTATGTAGGTTTAATCAGATTTTTAACCGATAAATCCTATTTCGTAGAATAATACAGTTTTCCCTGTATACTAGTTTGCTACTTCTCAACCTCTGACGTAATCGAATTGGTAACTCTTTTAACATATATGTTGCCCAAGAGATCTCATGTCACTCGAGGTCGCTTAACAACTCAGTCACCTGAGCCGGTGCCATTTAGTTGCACAGGTATAACTTCACAGTTTCTTTTTATTCATGAACTCGATATTAATATATCATGCTGCATATTGCATCCCCGCTTTGTTCTCCTTAGTGAGGCAATTGGGAAGAGTCGCCACTCTCCTTCGTGGGAGTGGACGCTTCACAAGACATGTTTTGCTTGGTCAAGGCATGTCTGAATTAACTTGGGGTGATTTCCTACTGTGTTATATTCCAGAGGACGGGTATATTATCGCATTGTCCACGTGACGATATATCCCATACTTCATGTGTATAGCGTAGTTCTTAATTGTCTTACCTAGTTAATAAGATCGTAACTCTATTTCATAGTCGTGAGATGAGTTTAATGCTTATACTGCCTTGATATAGGTATTTATGATTGTATCTAATGATCACATATTATTTGCCTTAGTTGAGTTTCCCTCGAAGGCGTTTAATGCTCATGCGGTGGAAGGTCGTTGTAGTGAGACTTATTCCTATACCTATGAGCCAAGTCCTATACCGGTGGCTACCCAATTTGCTCCGGGTGCACAGGAAGAGCTCTCGATGCTAATACGGAAGGGAGAGCACCGCACTTTAAGGCAGCCTATTACGGACGCGCCTCTAGTGAAAGACCCAAGCTCTACACATCTATTGAGGAAACCAGACTACTTGTTCGGCGACTCTGTAGAAGATCCAACTGTTGCGTCTCGCAGAGCCGAACAATGGCTATATCATGATGACGGTGGTCACTTATATCTCCCTCTGATTCCTTATCATCATTCGCTTACTGAGCTATGATGCCAGGCCGTCCCATGGAAAATGTCATGGGGGTTAACAGAGGAGCACGACCGTGTTCATTACGATTACATTACCCATGGGGTGATTCCCAAATCAAGTAATCGTAATCAGATAACAAGGCTACATCCAGGAGTCTTAGGATTGAATGATCCCCCCCTGAGGTGAGGTTCTTACTATTTCCAACACTGTAAAGAATCGACTTGCGAGTTTGGGTGGAGAGCTACCAGCAACTTGTCACCGATATTTTGGTTAGGTGCATTCATCGGATAAGCTTTGGTAGGCTCATTTGAGCAACTATATCTTAAATTGGTTCGATGAGGAGTTGAGGGCTAGTGGTTTGTACACAGCTATCCGCACCACTACTTATGGGTTACCAATCAGCGTTCCTCACTTCCTGGCACTGTTAGAGCTTTACAACCCTGATACTAACATATTTTTGACCAAGTATGGTGAGTTGGGGTTGGCGTTGCATGAGATGCACAAGGTCTCTGGTCTTCTGATGGGCAATATGATCTATCAAGAATACTTCCCTTCTAATTGGGAGCTACAGTAGTTGAGGTCGCGAACGCCCGACCGTTACAATACTATGTAGGATCTCACCTACCACTATCACATAGCTTTGGCGGGTGCCGACCCATTATCAAAGAAGTCACGGCTGCAGATCAGTTTGAAGAAATTTGCGGATTATCTGTTAAAGAACATAGACGACAGCTCAGGTGAAGTGATACATGAGTTGACGCCACTGACCCCCTCCGAAGTTAACGAGCTAATTGGAAAGTATAACGCCCAGTCTTACACTACAGCTAGCGTTGAAGATGATTTTGCACTGGAACCAAGTTCCAAACATTTTTGTGGCAAGCGGATTCCAAACATTTTTGTGGCAAGCGGTGAAACCGATATGACCCATCACATTGCTTGCCGGCTACCTCGCCATCTGGTTAAAAAATGCGTGGTGTCGTACCAATCTACTGATGCGTTGCCTCTAGAAGTTCTTTATCCTGCAGTTCTGCTTGCTCATCGGAAAAATCTATCTCTTCTTCTGGCAATGACTGTGGATATTCTTAGAGGGCCTCGTCATATTGTTAAGGTGTTCACTCAAGGGGAGGGTAAACCATCTGCTCAAATCCCTCTCACCAAGGTGGAGCTTCCCTGCCCCTACTTGATGGCTTAGCTTGTTCTCTACCATTCGGATATGATGTTGGCCTTAATTTTCGTAGACTCATCTGTTCCTTTTCTCCAATTAATAGGAAGCTGTAAATGGAAAGGACGAGGGTTCACGGAGATTAAGAGGCAACTTCAAAACCAGAAGTGATGGGTCTTCCCTACTTGCTTCCCGTGATTTTCAGGTCAATATAGCAATTCACTGGTTGATACGGAGGCATCGGGTATGGGTCAGACTTCCTTTGATTCTGGTTGCTTCGATTGGTTGATCAATATCCGGCCGGGCTACTTGATCTTCCGGGTGCAGAATCGCTGCTATATAGAGCTATACTTCCCATGTCGGTTCGCGCACCAATTCGGCTATGATCAGATTTATATCGGGAACCCGAATCAATAGCTCCGAACTCATGGTGGATTGATAGATAGGGCCAGGGCATGGTTGTGGAGTATAACTGGTTGCACTTGTGCCAAGTTCAAACTCCCCGGTGTTGAACACAAGTTAGAGCTGACTTTCCTACAATGTCAGTGGCTTTTAGCGGCAAACGAGTCTATGCCTGTACAACCAATCGCAGAGTTAGCGTCCGAAGAAGCAGCTCGGATTGCCACTTGGATGGTGCATGAGGTTGAGTTTTAAAAAAGAAGAGGAAAAGAATGAGCGGGTCCTTCCGGCCAGGAGAGGCAGAAGGAAGCCATCTTTCCTCCCGATGCTGAGATCCCGGAAACTGATATTGCGAGTAGCCAAGAGGCTAGAGTTATCAACGATGAAGAAGAGCTGAGAACAGGTCTGTCGGATCCTATCTCCTTAGAATTAATTGAGTTAGCAATAGCTGATCGAGCTCGCCGCTCGAAATTATCTAAACCTTAGTCGGCTCCGAAGAAGCCAAAGATGCAAGTTTTATTCACTTATCCTAACAAGATGTCGGTTGAACTCCCAGGTGCGGCTTCTAAGGAGGAGGAAGAAGAAGAGCCCTAACTTATACACCGAACAAGATCTTAGCCTACAACTCAAGTCACTTCAGGGCTAGAGTCACGTTCTAAATTTACTCATGAGCGAGTCACTGATTTGGAGGAGGCTCCCCTACTAAGCGTAAAAAGTTAGCTTCCAAACGACATGGTGGACTCCCGGCTTTGGGAACGAGGCCTAGCACTAACATTCCCATCAGTAGAGAGGTAATGTTTTAACTCTTTATGATCCTTTGATTGTTCTATTTATTAATTCCTAGACTTAGTCATTACTTTGTCTCAAGAGGTCGTGAAGAAGGTGAAGAGGAATATGGCTCTTTCTCCCATATTTGATGACTTCGAAAGATCTGACTTTTCCTAACCAATAGATGAGGTTATGGTCGAGGAACCTGTAGGTGCTGAAGAAGGTACAAATGTTGAAGCAGTTGTGGACTCTGGTGCCAGACTTGATACAGGTGAAAGGGTTGGAGATCCAGGTACATCTAACATCAGTGATAGGTCTTTTATTTGGTGGGAGTTGAACGATTTAGAATTTGTGTCTCTGCTAATCGTTTCTATGCTTCTTACTCTCTTAGAAAAATTGCAAGAAACCGTCCTGAGTAATAAGGCTGTGAAACTCGGTACAGCTACCGAAGGTGAATTTGACTTCCTCTTATTACGCATTCTTGGTTTTTCCTCTTTCTACTTTAACACTTTGATTCTCTGTAGGTGTTTTAGTGGGGCATTTAGGTGAGGAGGGAGCCTTCCGTGATGCGGCCCTCAGAGAAACGGGTGTGTTGGCCTCTTTGTTTTGATGATGTTTAACAAACAAATTTACTACTAATGTTGTTTGTCTAGTGTTTGTACATTCTTATGTATTATAGACAAACAACGTAGTTGGAGGATGGATGGATTGCGCCATAACGATCATATCAAATGGAGGTTGGCGGAATTGTGGAGTGAAGCATCGGACAATTCAAAGCTAAAGATCAAGTTCAAGCTTCATTCGCAAGTGTACCAAGTCAAGCTTAATTGAAGATCAGGTAATGTAGTTTTAGAGTTTATATTATGTGCGTTAAGTACGTTAAGCTCAATATCTATACACACACACTTATTGGTTTCTTCGTATATATATATAGTTATATATATACATACATATATGTTTTGGTTTGATAGTTTTCAAGTTTTACTATGAAACAATTGAATATAATTAGAAAACATATTTTTGTTTCATACTCATATGCATATATATGATTTCATCAATATCAATTTTAGTTAGTTAAATGAAATCATGTTTTAGTGCATTATATGTGTATTTTGATAAAATACTACATTCATTGTTTATAGACTTCATAACAATAGTTTACATCTTTCTTCAAGTCTATAAAATCATTTTGTAAAGTTTCAAAAGTTGGTTTAGCCAAAATGTCAAAATTCACATGTTTACATTTTCGTGTTTTGGACTATTTTGCAAAATGATGATATTTTTCATTTGGGAAGTCCTTTTTCGAAACCAGTCATTGTAGCATGTTTATTATCATGTCTACAATCATTCCCCAAAGTTTTACATTTTTTGGAATTTATTTGATATTTTTAAACAGTGTTTTAAAATCAGATAAACAGTTTTCAGAACCTGGAATATCAGTTTCCGGTCGACCGTACCGGTCGATCGATCATTTGTTCATTTCTTACCATGCGACAGAGAGTCTGTCGGTCGACCGGTCTGGTCGACCGAAAGCTCCATCGGTCGACCGCACTGGTCGACCGACGATGGTCCAGAACGTTTTTCTGTGCTTTTTCGCTCCATCGGTCGACCGACGATATTTTCGGTCGACCGGCAAAAGAGCCGTTAGCTCCTAACGGCTATTTCTGAGCTGATTTCTCTGGAGCTGTTTTGTCTTTTTGTTTGGGTTTTTGGTTGAGTTTTGAGAGGGTATAAATACCCCATTGCTGTCATCTTTCAAACTAGCTAAGAGAATGTTTTAAAATAGTTTAACAAGGGTTTAAACTTGTTTAGTGTTTGATTAAAGTTTGGTTTAAGAAGCTTTTAAGCAATTGAGGGTTTGAGTTTGTGAATTCAATTTCACAAGAGCAAGTGGAGATCATCCTTTGGTGTTTGAGCATTCACTCTTCTCCTACTCTATTGTCATCTTTAGAGAAGTGTTTCTAAACTCATCTAGCAATTTATTATTTTGATTATAATTTCCATAAGCTAGATTTATATTTGAGTTTAGTTTAATTGTTTTATTGATACTCTTTGTTCACACACAACCTATTGAGCTTATTGTATTTACATTCATAGTATATTTAGGGTTGTGGGTTTGTGACATTGAGAGTGAGCTTAATTGAGTTCTCACCTTATTTAGAGAACAATCAATTGATTTATATTGTGCTTAATTGTGAGGATTCACTTGTACACTTGTACACCGAGAGAAGTGTGTGGTGAGAGACGGGGTCGAATCCAAGAGGAGTGGCGTCGGTTAACGTGCCTAGGGAGAGGTTGTAACCGAGCACTTGAGGAGGAGGACACGGGCTAGGACCAACACTTAGTGTGTAAGGTGTGATTACATAGTGATTGTATTGTGAGGTGTAAACGTTGATCGGGTGAACGTAGAAAACCCGGTTAAGATAGTGGAGATCTCCTCGAGGTGAGGAGCAAAGACGTAGGTCGTGGGGACCGAACTCCGTGATCATATCGTTTTGTTTGTGATTGCATTGGCGTTCTTATTCTTGTTTTCATATCTTATATCGCCTTTGTGTATTGCTCATTATATTACCCTATCACTTGTGTAGTTTGTTTATTTTATCCTTATGTTGTTTATATATCCTTGCATATATACATATTCATCATATAGGATATATCTCATTGTTTGCATTGCTTATCCTAGCTTATATAACTTGTGATATTTCATATTTGCTAGGATAACTTATTAATAAGTTTTAATTGGTATTTAATCGGATTAGATTTGTTTCTTCATTTTTCAAACCTGCTCACGGTCGACCGGATTTTCCGTCGGTCGACCGAATTCCTTCTTTAGGTCGACCGAACGTTCTGTCGGTCGACCGCCAATAGAGCCATTAGACTTCAACGGCTATTTCTGAGCTGGTTTTTCTGGGGGCCTTTTGGTCTTTCTGTTTTGAGTTTTTGCCTGAGTTTTGGAGTGGGTATAAATACCCCATTGCTGTCATCTTTCAAAATATAAGAGAATGTTTTAAAAGAAGTTTTTAAACAAGGGTTTTAAAAAGAGTTTAAGCTTGTTTAAGCTTGTTTAAGGGTTTGGTTTAAGCTGTTTTGGTTTTCACAAGTGGAGGAGATTATCTTCTTGTTTGGGCTCATATCTCCATCTCTCCATCTTGATCTAGAGAAGTATTTCTAAACTCATCTAGCAATTTATTATTTTGATTATAATTTCCATAAGCTAGATTTATATTTGAGTTTAGTTTAATTGTTTTATTGATACTCTTTGTTCACACACAACCTATTGAGCTTATTGTACTTACATTCATAGTATAATTTAGGGTTGTGGGTTTGTGACATTGAGAGTGAGCTTAATTGAGTTCTCACATTGTTTAGAGAACAATCAATTGATTTATATTGTGCTTAATTGTGAGGATTCACTTGTAATACACTTGTACACCGAGAGAAGTGTGTGGTGAGAGACGGGGTCGAATCCAAGAGGAGTGGCGTCGGTTGACGTGCCTAGGGAGAGGTTGTAACCGAGCACTTGAGGAGGAGGACACGGGCTAGGACTGTAGAGTGTGATTGCAAGAGTGTGAGTTGTAGAGTTTTCGGTTAACTAGAAAACCGAGTGTGTAGAAGAAGTTCCGGCTTCCAAACCGGATTGTGATAGTGGATTTCTCCCCGGGAGTGGGGAGCGGAGACGTAGGACGGAAGGTCCGAACTCCGTGATCATATTATGTGTTTACATTATTTATTTGCACACTATCACATTTGTAGTTTGATTATATCACCCTTGTATTAGTTTATATATTCTTGCATATATATTCCATCATATAGGATATATCTCATTGTTTACATTGCTTATCCTAGCTCATATATCTTGTTGTATTTCATACTTGCTAGGATAACTCATTAATTAATTTTAATTGATATTTAAATCAGATTAGATTAGCATAAGACCCTAATCACCCCCCCTCTAGGGTCTAACAGGGTGTACCCTCATTCGATCCGCTTCCCGTCTCTTCAGACTCTGATGATAGGCTTTTTGAAGATATGTTATCTGAACAAGCCCAGCGTGAGGCTGCCAAACCGATGAACACAGCTAATTTTCCTACCGGTATGATTTTTATTCCCATGTTACATATTCATTTGTCAGTTTCCATTTAACTATAGGAGAGTTCCAATCGTAGGACTAGTCGCTAAGACTGATACAACTACTCTTATTGGAGGGTATGATGAATCTGGTGGTCTCGATTTCTTGCTATTGATAGGGATTGTCGTTGAGGCCTAGTCATCAGCAATCGAGATGCAACTCCCAATTCTTTCAGGGACGCCGGCTACAGCGAGTGTTGGAACTATTGCGGGGGACCTAACTAAACAAACTGTGAGACCAACCGAAGAAGTTGGTGCTTCAACGGCTGCTACACCCACCGTGCTTCCTGGGACTCATGAAGTATGACAAACGGAACCGAGCATGATGCGTTTAGCTAAAGAAATCTCCACAAGCATTGGTAAATTTCACACCATGTCTTGACTTAGAATTGTTTTATACTTTGGAATATTCATCTCTTCTCTTTTTATAGGATTGTCACCTCAACTCCGGGACACGGTTAAGGCATTATTATCGGATGATGATCCGGAGAAGCTCATCCTCTGTTTGGAGGTCAGCCACTTTTTCAATTTTGTGGGGTCATTGATTGATAAACTTTTATAGAAAGGGCTCCCTTTCAATTAGTTCCGACCTTTCCTCGAGCACAAAATAGCCTCGGTGAGGGACGTTGGCTCGCCAAAAATTGCAGATGCCTTAACCGATAACCTGAAGCGGCTAGAGCATGAATTTAAAAAGCTGCAAGAGCTCTAATTCGTAGGTGCTCCTAGTTATGTTGCTGCTCAGATGGAAACCCGTCTATAATCTTGGCGTGAAGCTCGAGCATCTGCCGAGCTCGGGATTCAGGCACAGAGAAAACGGGTGGACCAGGTAAAGGAGGTTCTTTCTGAGAGATTGGTCCATATACACAAGCTCGATTCTTCCATAGCTTCTATCGATGCCAAGATAACAGAGCTTAAGCAAAAGCTTGTGGAGGCAGAAGAGCGAAGGGCTATTTTGGAGGTGACCAGGGCCAGGGAAGAACATGGCAGGCTTGTGATATCCAGCAAGGTGACGCTCTCAGAAGAGAGATTAGCCAAAATGGAGGAGGAAGCTACCAGAATTTTATCTATCTCTGAAGAACCCTTCAAGGCGGAACTGCAATGTGAGCTTGAGCGGACCTATGTCGAAAAATTATCCAACTTAGAGCAACAAATCCTTAATCATAAGCTTGATGTAGAGTGACCGCAATTTATTGTATTTGAACGCTTGATTTTGTTAATGAAGATATGTTTTTTTGTTCAGTATATTTTCATTATGATTTTTTCATTCTGATTAGCATAATCAACAGTAATACTTATATGATTCTTGGTAGCCTTCTATGGGCCTGATGAGCCTTTACCGATTATCGTTTGGGTCAGGCTAGCATGTGAATTATTGTAGGCAATAAAAATTACCTTTAAATCCTTATCAGAGAAGTTCAGAACAAAACTGCTAAAACCTCACCCGAAATAGCAAAAAAGGGGAAACGCAGATATCTCCCAAACCGTAAGGAATTTGGCGAAACAAAGGAAGCGAACCGAAGCCTTCGGCTCGGTTCGGATGGCTCCATCTCGTCGAGATAGGCGATTTTCATATATAATTCGTCCAATTCCGACTTACGGTTTGAAAGTTACGGCCTATTCTTCAATCCATGCTCAGGAGCTTGCCTGCAGCTCGAATCTGCCTGCACTACCAAATCCGCCTGCAGACCCAAGTATGCCTGCTCGCCTGCAGCTCGAAATTCGCCTGCAGTCCCAAATCCACCTGCAGACCCAAGTCTGTCTGCTCGCCTGCAACTCGAAATTCGCCTGCACGATCAAGTTCGCCTGCAGACCCAAGTCTGTCTGCTGTTCCGAGTTTGCCTGCAGACCCAGCTCGCCCCGCAGACCCAAGCTGCAGACTCGCCAGCTCGCTGTCAACTGCCCACTTGGAGTATGGGAACAGTTACATCAGTGGTCAAATCCCACAAATCAAGGGAGATGGCACAGTACTCCAAGACCGTCAAGTGGCCGCTCACAGTACGAATGACTGGGCAGGTGTCAAGTCGACCTGAACATTCATAAATGCAGCTCACCTCGGCTGTCTGAGTCAAGGGCCGAATCCGCCAGCATTCGGCGAAGCTGTCCAAGCCCACTCGAGTACCAGGAACATGCTTTCCCGCCTCTCTTGGCCTGAAGAGAGAAGACACTGTACTCCAGGACCGCCGAATAGCCGCCCACAGTACAAGTGAGCAGACAGATGCCAAATCAACCTGCACCCTCATAAATGCGACTCACCTCAATTGTCCAGGCGAAGGGACGAGAGCCGCCGACGCTCGGTGGTTGGTCAGATCCACGCAAGCATCTGACAGCCGTTATCACGCATACGAGGAGGGGCTTTCCCACTCCTACGTAGCGTGATGCAGAGCACAGCTCTTCGAATAACCACTGAGGGTACGAATGAACAGCAGGACGTCTCCGAACAACGTGTGGTCACATCCCATAATTCAAGGAGCAGTCAAGCTATCTCCCTCACCTCTATTAGTGGTCAAATCCCACGAATCGAGGGATGGCCCATGCCATCCCTTGCCTGTTAAAACCCATCTTCAGCAGCATGAAGAGGGGGAGATTGGCCGTTGCATATTCTGCTGGCTAATCTCCCAAAGGGTGAACCTGGACCTTTGCCAAAGGCTCCCTCATTTGAGAACTGAAGCTCCGGCAGCAACTTCGATCGGATCGTCCAAGGGAAGCAGACTCGGCACGAGCACCGAGCGAGGCGTCCTATCGCCACCGAGGAACCCACGTTAAACAAGGAGGGCATTCCCTCCGCTTCTGTTGTAAACATTTGATTATTAGTTTGTAATAAGCATTCTTATTAATACAAACGAAGCTCCCAGTTTTCGGGAGATCAAAATTTACACCTACAATTATCAATGTCTGTTTCACATGTAACGTTGTGCTAAAAGAGTTAACCCTTTTAGTACTACGATATTAAATATGTAGACTTAGTCATTTTTTTACGGGGACGAATCATCCGACAATATGTGTTAGGCGTAGACTTTAGGAATTTTTGGCAAACCCTCAGCCATCAATGGGTTTGATGAGCCTTTACCGACTACCGTTTGGATCGGGCTAGCATATGAATTATCTAAGTTTGTTTCATATGTAACGTTGTGCTAACGGAATGAACACTCTTAGACTTAGTGCTATGAGTTTGAATACGTAGACTTGGTTATTTTTTACAAGAACAGACTACCCGGTAATGTGTGTTAGGCGCAGACTTTAGGAATTTTTGGTAACCCCTCATCCATCAATGGGTTTAATGAGCCTTTACCGACTACCGTTTGGGTCGGGCTAGCATATGAATTATCTAAGTCTGTTTCATATATAACATTGTGCTAACGGAATGAACTCCCTTAGACTTAGTGCTACGAGTTTGAATACGTAGACTTGGTTATTTTTTACGAGAATAGACTACCCGACAATGCGTGTTAGATGCTGACCTATCCCTTCTTAGGCTTCGGGATAAAATTCCCCAGACTTGTATTCTGGTGTCTTTTTCAATCAGTAAAAAACTAAACCGGCAACGCGTGCTAGTTATAAATAAAAGAAAACTAGAACAAGAGGGTAGAAAGAGAGTGAACAAATAAAAGAAAATAAAGAATAAATAAGGAGGAAAAATAAAAAGTAGAAAAGAACAAATTCAAGAAGAGAGAAAAATCAAAAAGAGGAAAAATTAAAACAAGTAAAAGATGGAGGAAATCAAGTAGAGAAGAAATGAATATAGAATTGAATCCACTAATTAATTTCATTTAGGATTTATGAACTACTCTTTTTTTCATATTTTACTTTAGATCTACTAAGCATATATTATCAAATTACCATTCAAGCAAAACTTCGTTATTGAAAAGAACAAGAACTAGATAATAATTTATGAATTCATAAGTATAATCTATCAAACCACTCAAGATAAGCATGGATTATCAAATTCTTCTTCTACCAATTAGTTCACTAGTTGATTATCCTAAAAATGATCATTTTAAGCATAAGAGAGCAATCCATAAATTATAAAAGAAATCAAACTAGTTTCATATAATTTTAGAATTTCTACAGAAGTTAGTTACTCATTTTTGTAAAATATATATATAAGGAAGTACAACCTGGACTAGAAAGCATAAAAGACAGAGATCTAAATTAAAAGAAAAATAAAAACTAACTATAAAAATAAGACAAAAATAATAAAATAAAAATCTAAACTATGAGCATAAATAAAATCTAACTAATAAAAATAAAATAACATAAAAGTAAATCTACACTACAAAAATATGTAACAAAATAAATTCTACAAAGCAGCAAAATAATAAAAGAGCATAAAAGTAAATCTGCGGTACTACAATACAGGAAATAAATCTAATCTATCAATATAGAAATAAAAAGAAAATAAAATTCCAAAACATGAACTTCTAAAATAAGAAACTAAAAGAGAAAAATAAAAACTTTCATTGTAAATGGTTTGCTCCTTAAAAGAAAAGCTTCATCTTGTTAGACCCTAAAGGGGGGAGATTAGGGTCTTATGCTAATCTAATCCGATTTTATGTTAATTAAAACTAATTAATAAGTTATTCTTACAAGATAGATATACAATATGTTATAAGCAAGAATGAGCAATATAACCAAAGAGTAATATCCTAGCAATGAGATATATAGTGAATTATATGCAAGGATATATAAATTAATACAAGGGAAAATAAACAATCTACAAATGTGATAGGTCAATATGAAGAGCAATACACAAAGGCGATATATAATATGAATACAAGAATAGGTATGTCAATGCAATCACAAACAAAACGATATGATCACGGAGTTCGGTCTAACCACTTGACCTATGTCTCCGCTCCTCACCTCGAGGAGATCTCTACTATCATAACCGGGTTTTCTACGATCACTCGAATAACGTTTACACCATACAATACCATAATGTAACTACACTTCACACCCTCTAAGTGTTGGTCTCTCTGTGTCCTGCCTCAAGTGCTCGGATACAACCTCTCCCTAGGTTTGTCAACAGACTCAACTCCTCTTGGAAGCAACCCCGACTCTCACCACACACTCCTCTCGGTGTACTTAGTGTAATACAAAGTGAATCTCACAATAAGGCACAATACAAAGTGTTTGTTCTCTACAATGGATGAGAATGAATTATAAGCTCACTCTCTAGGTTACACAATCCCACAACCCAATTATACTATGAATGTAAATACAATAAGCTCAATGGTTGTGTGTGTAAGCAAAGAGAAATAAATCAAAACTAAACTCAATATAATTCTAGCTTAATAACAATGATAATCAAATATATATATAAAAAAGCTAGAAATAGAGTTTAGAAAACTTCTCAATAGATCAAGAGATTAAGGGAGGATGGTTGGATGCTCAAGCACCAATAGGATCTCCTCAAGCTCTTGTGAAATTGATTTCACAAACCCAAAACTCTTAATTACTTAAAAGCTTCTTAAACACTCATTTAAACAAACACAAAACAAGTTTAAATCCTTGTTAAACTCTTTTAAAATATTCTCTTGGATGATTATGAAAGATGAGATCAATGGGGTATTTATTGCCTCCCAAAACCTCAGCCAAAAACCCAATAGAAAAGACCAAAAAGCCCAAGAAGACCAAAAAACCCAAGGAAAACAGTTCAGGAAAAGAGCCGTTGGAACCTGATTGACAGTTCGGCGGTCGACCGTGAGAATTGCACGGTCGACAACTCCTGAGACAAATTCTGGCCACAGAAAAACATCCGGTCGACCGTGGCAGTCGATTGCGAGAACATCCGATCGACCGTCACGGTCGACCGCGAGCCTCTAAAAAACTTCCTGAGTCTCTAGACTCAGGGGCGGTCGACCGTGACGGTTGACCGCAAAGTGACATATGAAATTCCAGATTTGAAAACTGTTTTCTGATTTTAAAACCCTGTTTAAAAATATCAAATAAATTCCAAAAATTATGAAACTTTGAAAAATGATTGTAGACATGATAATACACAAGCTACAAAAACTGATTTTTATAAAAAGAATTTCCCAAATGAAAAATATCATTATTTTATAAAATAGTCCAAAACATGAAAACATGAGATACTTGTATTTTGATGTTTTGACATAAACCAAGATTTGAAGCTTTGTAAAATTATTTTATAGACTTGATAAAAAATATAAACTATAGTTGTTAAGTCTATAAACCATATAAACCAAAAAACATAATATTTTTCTAAATACAATAGAATATAAAACATATAAATAAGTATATATGAAAATATATATTGTTTCATATCTATATAGCTAAACCAAAACATATATGTATATATATAACTATATATATACATGGAAACCAATGAATGTGTGTGTGTGTATTATATTGAGCTTAAGGTACTAACACACATAATATAAACTCCTAAACTAAATTACACAAACTTGATCTTGATCTTCAATAGCTTAACTTGGTAATCTTACAGATGAAGCTTGAACTTGGATCTTCAACTTGAATTGTACATAGCTTCACCTACTATTCCGCTAACATCCATTGGATATGATCATTAAGGCTCGATTCCATCCATCCTCCAACATATTGTTTGTCTATAATAAATAGAAATACACAAACACAAAGACAAACAACATTAGTGATAAATTGTTTGTTAAACATTATCAAAATAAAGAGGCCAACACATCTTTTTCTTCATCAACCACTACCACATTTTAGATCTATGGGAACGATTCTGTGGGGACGAATCAAAACCATGCCCTTTGCATGCTTAAGGAATGGTTTTGTGACAGTTGAACCCTCACAGGTTGAGCCTAGAACTACGATTTACATTAAGGCGTTGGGGTTGGTTTGGGCTTTTAATAAAACTAGAATAGTGCACGTGCGTTACACGTTGTTGGATTAATTTATAAATTTGGTGTTAGGTGTAATTTGAGGATTTTTGCTATCTTTTTATTATTAAAATCCTAGAGTAAATATAATCTTTTATGAGGTTTATTTGTGACATTTCAAGGTCCTTTTTGCAAATTTTATAGCATATCTATAAAATTATGAAATTTCAAGGTTGTTTTACAAATTTAAAGGTTTACTCTATAATTTTTCTAAAATTTTAGTTTTATGAAACCAGAGCTTTCCAATAAAACTTATGGAATACATGAAAGTCGTTATTCAATTTGTGAACCTAAAAAGCATATTCTATTTGTTTTATAACTTAACATAATGTCTCCCGTTTATAATTTAGCACATGCTGTGGTTTTTTATTCACAAATTTGTAATATAGTTATACCATTAGGAAGGATAAATAACATACTGATTGTAAAATAATAATTTAAATATTTTGTATTAATATGAAAAATTTTATGTTCTATGACAACTAAGAAAATACTCTATCAGAGCTAAAAAATTAACCAAAATCTATATAGTCCTCTGAAAAGACTTAATCAGAGCTTCTTCAATTGTTAAGAATAAACATCATCAAAAAAAGTTATGGGGTCTTACAGTAATGTGTGTCATTATTTTGCTCTAACAATATTTTTAAGTTGAACCTACAAATTTCAATCAGACAAAATTTTTTGTGAAGGTTGGATTTTACAACTCAGTACATGATTTTTTAAGGAACCATCATGATGGGTATGACCAAAGTATATCCTCAGTTCAAAGTTAATTTCCACAATAACAGACTGGATATTATTTGACGTTAAAATTTGTAATCTTTTTCTTCGCTATGCTGGAAAATATGGACTTCTATGTGCATATTATGCTAGTGCTAAAGATCTTTGCATATACATAATAAGAGAAGAACCTAAAAATCTCAAACTCATTCATATAAATATGGGAAACTACTCTTTGTTTCTTCTTCAATTATTTATCTTACTTGATCAGTTGGAAGTAAAGTAACTTGATGTGTCATTTCTAGAATTTAGTCTTAAGACCTTGAGCTCTAAATAATACACACATGTCACGAAGCCTTACTCTATATTTAGCTTATTTCAAAATCTTACTTTATTAGTGTTAATAATGAAGTAGGAAATTATACTTAAAAGAGAATTCATAAAAAATTTTAAACAAATTAGTTGTGATTTATAGTGGCTAGTATAAAAATAAACAGTTGAAATATTCTCTATGATTATGATAGTGATCATTAGTGAGAATTAAGAAAGAAAGAGTAGGAGATTAATTTGTTATTGGGAGGTTATAAAAATTAAGTATATTTAGTTTCTGCTGAAATTAAATGATAGTGTTTGTTGGGGGTGGGGGTGGGGTTTCATTATTGTTAGTGATGAAGATTAATGGATGGAATTAAAGATTAGGAGATGTTATGAGTAAGAGATTAAATAAAAAATTTATAGGTAATTAATGGAGAGGTTATGAATATGAAGAGGTTATAAGTGAGACATTATTATTATGTCCAACTTTTTTTACTCATTTGCACCATCTTAAGTTTTTATAGCACATTACAACTATAGCTTTAAAATAAATTATGTATTTTATTACTTTAAATAAAATATTTTAAGTAAAACATTTTTTGTTAAATCATGAATTTCATACTTGATTGGGTTTTATGGTTCTCAAAATAAAAATTAAATACAAACTTCAAAAATCTTGATTGACCAATGAAGACATAAATTATAATAAGCCATATCAAGCAAATAGAAATTCTAATTGTAAAAAATCAGTTGAAACATTCTTTATAAAAAGATAGACAAAGAATCTTTCAATACTATAAATCATGCTAATCTCATCATGTTATAATAAGAGATAGTAAGTAGTGGTTGGTTGTGCAGAGAATGAAATACAAATAGGCAAAATCGGGACAAAAAGACGTTCAAGGATTTGAGGAGGTGCAATGGAGATAATGAGGGTTGCATACGATGTATTCATTTTGTAAGAGATTTTTTATGATTTATAGTAGTTTAGTAAGAAGATGAATGGTTGTAATGTTTTTTTAATTATAATAGTGATAATTAGTGAGAATTATAAGAGACTAATATGTTAATGGGAGGTTATAAAAATATAACCAACTTAGTCATAGTGAAATTATTTTAGGGGTTATGAATAATAATGCATTTAATTGGGGGTTATGTATGTATGAGGTATTGTTTATGTATGGATGAATGTGTTTTATGTATGCATGTATGTGTTTCAGACAGTATTTTTAGGGGCTGTTTGGTTATTTCCTAAAAAACCAAAAAATAGAAATGAAAACCAAGAAATCTCAAAAAGTACAATTTCACACATTTTCATCTAATTAAAATAATATTTTTATCCACAACATCACTCAACTCATCTCCTCTCATATTTAAAAACCACTCACATTATCCAATAAGATTGTGACAACTCATCTCATCTAATTAACATTTTATTTCTTTGTTTTCCTCCCAAAAAGCTAGGAAAACAAGTTCCTTAAGTGTGGGTCACATCATCCAATAATATAATGACAACTCATCTCATCTCATCTATTTTCTTATTTTTAAGAAATAACCAAACAAAAGAAAACAACCTATTACAAGAAATAGATTTCTTATAATTCATTTCCTTATTTTTTCCGCCAACCAAACAACATCAAAACAAGTTTTCTTAAAAAATCACTCACATCAAGGTGACAACTCATCTCATCTCATCTCATCTCATCTCATCTCCATTTCTTTGATTTCCTTCCCTTTTTAGCCAACCAAACAATCCCAAAACCTATTTTTTTTAGAAATAGGTTTCCTTTTCTTTGATTTCCCTTTTTTTAGTAAAAGAAATGTTTTAACATGACAACACAATTTTATAATAGTATTAGATATTGGAATCCAATTATGGGCTATGGGGATGGTTTTATTATCGAGGTAGAAAGACTTTTTCGTTATTAGCCCCCGAAGTTTATTTTAACAAAAGTGGCATGAGT
>NC_033796.1:77974832-77992968 GCF_001876935.1 Asparagus officinalis
GGTCAAAAAACCTAGGGTCCATTAACTCGTTCACTCTGATCTCATGGACGTCGCCGACCATCTCTGCTCTTGTGGATGTCGCCGACTTTCTCCGGCGTCCACTGAATCCTCCGCTCAGCCATTTCGATGCTCTGATCTCGTGGACATCTCCCACCATCTCCAGCATCCTCCGACTCCTCCCCTCAGCAGTTCCGACCTCATGGACGTCGCTAACCATCTCCACTGTCCCCATCCTAATCTTTGACTCCACTTTCATCTTCTCCACCCAAATCTTCGGCTCTTGCTCTCTTCAACCAGGTTAGGGTTTTGAAATTTACTATCTTTCAATTGCTTGTGATTTCTGTGATTGATTATTACCTAGATTCACTACATGATTGATTTCTTCATTCTTCTGGTTGGTTCCCTATATGTTAGTTTCCTTAAATTTGGACGCATTTGATCTTTAAAGCAGAAATTTTCTAACGAATTTTTTAGAGTCTTGCAATATTTTACTTGATAAGTTTGTTTCTAAACTCGGATCATGAATAGAGTTTAGAGCAGGTTAGGGTTTTGAAGTTTATTATATGTCAATTGCTTTGTACTTCTGTGCTTGATTTAGCTAGATTTACGGCATGATTAATTTCTTGTTTGTTCCACCAGTACCAATTTCTTTATTCTTATTGCCATTGATCAGTTCCCTCTCACCACTTGATTTTTAAAAGCATGTTTTTTTTTCCCTGTAGAAATTTGGGAAAGAAAACCTGCACAAATTTACATGCTAATCTTGTTTCTCAACTTAGCTTGTCTATAGAGTTTAGAATTTTTTGATAAATTGTTATATTGCGCATGTAAATTACGTCTTGTTGGATTTAATTATAATGTTCTGACAATTTTTACCCTCCTGCAATTTGTTGTCTTATTGGAGTTAATTACAATGTTATGACAATTTTGTTCATTAATTGTAGTTAAAGGGGAACCATACGATTTAGTAGTCTATCATCTCGGCAAATCCTCGACCATCTCTCTGCAATTCTCTCTCAGTTCTATTTTTCTTTTTTTCACTATTCAACAAATTTCTTTATTGAATTTTATGAATTAGGGTTTTTTTTGCTATTTAACAAATTTTTTTATTAAACTTTATGGATTAGGGATTTGTTGTTTCAATTGATCTTTGATAGGGGTTGCAAATTCTACATCTTTACTTGACTAGGTAAATTCTACATCTCTAGTATCAATGAATGGCTGTTTTGCTTCATCTTAATTTCATCATACGTACATACCATGCATGGAGATCAGACAAGAAAGTAATTCTAAACGATAATATCTTTCCTAGGTTGCACCGCTATAAATATGAGACACATATACAATATAGTACAGGTATTGTCAGTAAGGAGAATGCTCAAATTTCAGGATCCGTAGATGTTCTGGATTCCATAATGATAAAGTTGTCCATATATGTATAGCGTAGATTTGTAAAACAAACAGTTTAAAAACAAAGCTAAGAATGTTATATAGAAGATCTCCCAGTCACATAGATAAAGAGTTAGCAGAGTAATCATAATTCTTCGCTAAGAAACTAAAGAAATTATATAAATACATCCACAAGCCAAATAGATTTGAGAACATGTCATTTTTTACATTATCATTTAACTTCTTAGTCTCGAGTATATCTCTTACTTGTCCTGTATATGCCTATTATACATTAAGTACCTAAGTAATTATTGAATAGGTCATGCAACATAGCTTCTGGCATAATAGCTATGACAAGTTGGAAGCCTGATATTTGGACCATCTGAAATCCTGAAATCCATGAGAAGTGTCCTTATATGTCTCTATGTCAATTAGAAACTGTTACAAAACAACAAAGAACAAAAGATCCAGCGGCATTATACAAGAAAAGTACTTGAACGGATGTGGGGCTACCTTAAATGGGTAGTTGATGTCAAGGACATAGTTCTCCCCTATAGGAATATCAGTTCGCTTAAATACATAACTCCGCTGTAGTTTATCCAAGTAAAACAAGAAACGTGTAATGAAGATCAGTACACTAGCATATAGAGGGGGGAAAAAAGACAAATGAATGACCACTTAAATCTACTAGGAGTAACTAAGTTAAACTAAGTTATAGACCTTTACAGGCATCATTGCAAAAGCTGAAATGAGCTTCAACAATCTTTCAAATTTGTCCTTTAGTCCTAAAGCCATCTCCTACAGAAGAGATGTAGCTATATAAACTGCAACGTGTACCTTTTACAATTGCAAGTTAGAAAGACAAGTCAGTGTTAACGTATTTTATGTGATTGTCACTAGCAGAATTCAATCAAATTTGCTTGCGGAGTTGCCCGGGAAGCAGTTGCAGGATCCTGAGATTCTGTGACTTTTCATCTCCACCTCCACTAATCTGTTGCTTGGAAAGATTGAACTGTCTGGTATGACATGAACGCATCTTTGCATATTCTTTACAATCACACGACAGCTGTCATGTGCACCGCCCAATTTGACCTTAACTCATGGAGATTTCCCACCTTGTCAACAAGCTAGCATTCAAACTTCTACATTGCTAAATGTATAGTATCTAAATCATTTTCAAATAGTTTAAGCAACCGTAGAAAATGCACAGCACTACAACGTGCAAAAGCTTTTGATTATTATCGTGGCATTACACCATCACGATATAGTAGCATGTGATAGCACCAATTGGAGAATAGTCTGGACTTTTGAGTTCATTTATACGGTTATAAATTATTCAAAATAAAAAGTAAAAACATAAACCACAAGTAACAAAAGCATCAATGAAGTACATGTTTGATACACAGCTCTAATAGTATTTTGAATGTTAGCGTTGTCTTAATTTCATCATACGTACATACGACACATGGATTTGGACACTTCTTAACTAATCTTGATATGATTTCTTATTTTCAAATAAAAGATGAGAGCAGACAAGAAAGTAAATTTTTATGTGAGCTGAACTAACATGGTGCTCTACAGAGGGAAATGTGGTCCATTAACCATCAAAAGGAGAAAAAAAATGGGAGACCACATGCATAAGTGCTTGATATGAGACATTATTTAAAAAAATTCCCAGTCATATCAATGAATGGTTGTTCTCTCTTTGCAACACACCGCCCACCCCCAAGCTTTATAAATATCATTTGACCACTAACCTTTGGAGCTTGTCTCAAAACTTTCTGAAAATTTGCAATTTTTGTAGCATACCCCTCTATGTATCTGCAACTTAATACGTTGAATCTGGTCAATGTGTATGTGGCATTGTTTAGCTATATATGAGGTCCTTGTGGATATGTCACTAGCTGGATCCAAAATTATGTTGTGCACATCATCCTATATATTAGTGTTTTTTTGGTAAATGAAAAAAAAATTATTCATCCACCAATATGAAAATTTTGTATGTACATCAAGAATCTCATCACATTTTGAGATATCCAAAACCTGAAACTAAAGCTCAAAAAGAAAAAACTCATATACACAGAGCTTTACAAGGAGAGTAACCAATCTCTCTTCTCAACTGGAATTTGAGTGTTTAAATTTGTAATCAAAATATCCATCTTTATATCTTTAACCAAACACTCCATGCTTCTATATTTGTTTTGAAAAATCCTGGCGTTCCTTTCACTCTATATCCTGTAAATTGTAGCAGCTAAAGCCATGCGCTTGCTTAAATCCTCTGCCCCTCAGCTTTGTACAAAACCAATCCAATAGAAGTCCCCACTCACATGACTTCCAAGTGAATTGAAGCCAATTCATAATGCAATTCCACACCTCATTTGAAAACTTGCATTCAAAAAACAGATAGTTTTGACTTTCCAAACCTCCACCAGCACATAAACTGCAAACATTTGTATTAATGACTCCCCTCCTATATATTAGTGTTTAGTAAGTTTCTTTGCTTGTACCCATCATAGCACCTCCTTCCAAAAGCAACTGAATTCAATCTGGTGTATTTAGGAAGTGTGAATATCCAGTATTGATGTTTCCCATCTACAGTAAATTCAATTATATATTAGTAGCTTCTTAGTTGTTTCTCTTTTTAAGAAAAAAAATATTAAAGTGTCATTGAATAAAACCTAAAATTAAGGAATATTCATTTTTCAAAATCTAAAACTAATCGTTATTGTATTTATGTTAGTCTTAGAACAATAGTTATGCATTAAAGAGGCCAGCACTATCCACTACTCAGAGTTCAGGTAGAAGTAGATAGGATATTGGAGATTAAGAAAAGTAATACATCATATATCTTTGAACGCATTTTAATTAGATGTACACACTATGTAACTTTTAGACTTCAAAAAATATATTTAGTGTACATTTGAAGGATAAAGGAGATCACAAATGAAGTAGCCTATGAGTCTTCACCATTGAGATCTCCCCATCGAACGTTGTATTTTGCAGCGAGATAGTGTTCTCCAACCGGTCCAGTGCTTCCATATGGATAAAGCTCTGGCACAATCTTTTTGTCTTCCAGTTCCTTTAGCACCGGCGTGAAGAGGGCCCAAGCTGCATCAAGCTCATCGCTTCTGATGAAAAGTCGGTGCTCTCCTTCAATTGCATCTAAGAGAAGCCTCTCATATGCATCTGGTATCTCTGCTGGATATCTACAAAGAACACACATTGAGTAAACCTTTTATTTATTTGTTGATTTTAAGCGTGCACATCAACTTATCATGTATGTATTTGAGAAATATATTTGCATGAAAGATTTTCTTACAATATTCGAGAATAGAGTATAATTACATAAAATTCTTCTATGCACAATGTTGCTTTTGTGCTTACAATTGCATTTGCACACTGGTAAATTAGGCAAGTAACTGTGGCCTTACAATCTGAAAGTGACATGTAACGAGTAGAACTTTCACCTCTATATTTCTTGAGTTTTCTATGACTTGTTACAAACTTTTGTATCCATTTGATTTGTTTTAGCTTCTATTAGATTAAAATATGCATGGTTTCGACAGCTTCGTCTTGTAAACTAATACCAGATCAAACACCAATATATGTCCAAGTAACTAGCCTAGCTATGATTTGAATCCCTTAGGAAATTTAAATTGTTTAGAAGATAACATATAATTGGATGTATGGTTATTTAAACTGTACATGCATTTAAATAATTGTGCCCCATTAGTTTTTGTTTTGTGCGCATTTACCAGATTAAAGCATCCTCTTGGCCTCAGGCTAACTACACTTGTTAGCTATATTTGAATCAACAAAAAAATGAAACCATGTGGATATAGCCATAAGCTGATATAAAATTTCACAGTAGCCTCTTACTTTGATGAATAAAGGAGATTCAGATTGCTGCGGTCTAATCTCATGCTGAGCCCTGGGATCTTATTATTTATCTTCAAATATATTGCTTCACCAGGTTGCACACGGATCACGAGCTCATTAGTAGCTCTATCCAAATCACTCCCAAATTTGGATTTGTACAAGTTACCAGGTACATGCCTGAACTGAACTCTAATCTCTGCTCTGTGTTTTCAGAAAGAATTGCAACTTCTTGGTAGGTCTAGGCAAGACTATAACTCAAAATGTAAATGATTAAAAGAAATGTCAAATACACAAAACCCTGTTGAACCTTGGGGAATTTCACACATAACCCCCTTAACCCCTTGAACTTTGGGATGTCTCACGAAACCCTCCTAACTTCAAATATTTCTCATCGGACTCCGTAACTATAACGAACAAATAACTGAAATGTCCTTGAGAGTAAAAACTACAGATTCCGTCCTTTGTCATTGACAGGCAATGCACCCCTCCCTCCAGTTGAGGTTTTATTTTTCTCAAGGAAATTTTAGTCATTTGCCAACTATAGGTAAGGGGTGTTGTGAGAAAAGTTTAAAGTTCAGGTGGGTTATGTGAGGTAAAAAAAAAAGGTGCATAAACTCCAAAGTTAAAGGGGTTTTGGGAAATTAATCCTTAAAAGAAGCAATCTTACCGCTTGGTATGCAATGCCTTTCCAGCTTTCATGAGAAAAGGTACACCATCCCATCTAGCATTGTCAATGAAAAGAGCCGCAGCTGCAAATGTTGGAGTAAGACTGTTTTTTGGTACTGTAGGGTCATCCGTGTATGAAGGGTAAGATATTCCACCCTTTTTATGGCCCTTATATTGTCCCACAACAACATCCTCAAGCTGCAAAGTCCTTATTGATCGTAAGACTTTAACCTGAACAGACACCAGGAAAGCTCATCAACAATATGTGCAATGATGAGCGTGAGTAGGATTGCAACTCTATTGCAACTCTAGCATGCTTCTGTTAGCTCTTAACCTCAAAGGACCATCAAAACTGACAACTAGATTATTATTTTATTTTTTTGGGATATCTGTTTTAAAATTTATAGGGTTTTGTAAGTTATGTATTAATTGATTATAAATTTTCCTATATCAAGTGATTAGTTTTGTGGTGGCAAAGCAAGTTACATTGGAAATGTAAATGATGTTCAATGGTTGAGATAATTTTCTACCTGTATAAAATATAAGGTTAATTGCAGACAGACCCCCCCACTGTTCAAGTGTTGCAGATAAACCCCAACAGATTTTTTTAACGTCAAGAGGTCTATTCGTCACAAAACAATGTTCTCTTTCTCTGTGGTAAAAGAGTAAAAAACATTTAACTCAGGGGTTTATCTACAACAATAGAACTACAGCGTTCTATCAGCAATTAGGTAACAGTACAAAGGTCTATCCACAATTAACTTGTGTTGTATCGTGGATGCTCAATGCATACCCCATTAGTAGGTACATGGATTGTAGAGGCTACTGATGGCTACAAGACTTTATCATAAAAGTTACTTCTTTCAAACCTTTTCATTCCTAATGTCTTCAGCATCTAAACTGACAGGTGTCTCCATCGCGAATAAAGCTAAGATTTGGAGGAGATGGTTCTGCATGATGTCCCTGATTATCCCATAGCTATCAAAGTAACTGCAGATGAAAAAAGGGGCAATGAGCAAAATTATTCTGATGACATAGCTAGGTTACTCAGGAAAGACAGGCATTCATATGACAAACCCGCCCCGGCCCTCTGTTCCAAAATCTTCAGAGAATATAAGTTGAACATTTCTGATGTATTGCCGAGACCATAACGGCTCGAATACCAGGTTGGAAAACCGAAGAACTGATAGATTCTCCACGAGCTCTTTCCCCAAGTAATGATCGATTCTACATCAGTCAAATGACGGATCCTTAGTTTCTAGTGAACAAAATCTCATACTATTCATGTAACATAAATTTGCAGCCGAGAATTTGTTGAATGAAGTACCTGAATATTTGATCCTCAGTTAAGTACTGTTTCAGAGACTTTGTGAGCTTTGCAGATGATTCAGAGTCGCGACCAAATGGCTTTTCAACGATGACTCTGGTCCATCCCATAGGAGAAGTAGCAGAGCGGCTAGCACATCTCACTACATCAATGAATATATTTGGAGGAATTGAGAGGTAAAATAACCTATTTGGTGATCTCCCTGCCTGAAAATAGTTCCATGTCAAAATAAATAAAGCTTTTGTAAGCAGCACTTTATGGGAACTTACAGCTTCAGTGCGAATAATATTCCGTTCTATTTTCATAATTTTGGTGCTCTTGGCTTCTGAAGCCTGAAGGATTCATTTTTCAGGGTAAAAGCCACACGATTTCTTGCCATGAGATTTTAGAAAAACTGCCATTCACAAAATTATACTCATGTAGTTTTTCTGTGTGATTAGCTTTTGGATATTCATAGAGATGCTTCTAGCCTACAAATTGCTTCTAGCTTGATATAGAAAAAGAAAAGCTTTAACACAAGACCAATGTTTTCGCGAGGACAACCACTATGTTATGAACCTCTGACCACAAATTTGAGAAAGACAAACAAGTGGATGTTTTATACCGATTATAAAATATGAATAAAATGATGGGTTACTCAACTCTTTTTCCCTAAGCTTTTTATTTAATTCTGAAAAATCATTTTCTGAGCCATATTGTCCTTCATGGTAGAAGCATCTCTGCAAAAAATGTTCCATCTTGTCGCCACAATTTTCCCTGTATAATAATTGAAATAATCACATTATCAGGAGTACCACTGTGAACAAGAATGAAAATAAACATACGAAAGAATAAAGCAAATGAGTTCATCAAAATTAAATTCAGACCAGCATTTTAGACTACATATTCACCAAAGTTTGCCATACTTCTATTACCGTAAAACTGTACTTCTCCAAAGAAACTGTGAAAGAAGAAGACGTAGGGATAGGGATCCAGAGAACAAACAAGTAAGGATAAAAATGATTTCATGAATAGGTGGAAATGAAAAGGTCATAGGTTTTCATTTTGTATATACGTGTAATACCAAGAATAATGAAATTAAAAGAGCTTTAAGCGCAGCACCATAACATGCTGTGATACGATTTACAATATACCATACCTCTTATCAATTCTGCAAGTCAAGGTTTGGCTTATCATGATTCTAAGCTCCTCATCGGTTAATTTACTACGAGCATATCCAAAAATTGTGAAATGCTGCATAAGAGAATATAAACCAGGACTATTGAGATCATAGTCGAAGAAAACATGAAATTCTCACCAGATGGATGCTTAAAAAAGACCTGAGGAAGGAAATCTTCATAAAAGAGAGCAAAAAGAGCTGGGAATATTTTCTTCTTGGCAAGATCACCAGAAGCTCCAACCACTGTAATACTAACTGTAGTTTCATTTTGATTTTGTTCTGATCTAGACAGCTGCACAGACTGGGTTTTATTTAGCGTGTCAACAGTTTGTTCTGCTGCTGAGCCTACAAAAAAGGCAATTTTCCATATGATGCGAGCGGAAAAAACGCAGTACAGTGGCTGAAAAGTATATAGAATGGCTCAAAAATGAAATTGAACCACTAATTAAAAGAAACAGCAATGAAACTAAAGAAGGAGAATACCCGGTTCCTTTTTGACTCAGAAGAAAGTACATTATCTTGATAGATTGAATACATACATAATGAACTTTAGGCGCTCAGTTCATTGATTTGGAGAAATTAATATAGACAATATTTGGTTCTGGTCCAACTTTTAGACCAGCACGGAAAAATAGTGAGCATAAAAAATTGTTCTATTTTTCTTGGTTCACAACATAGTTGCGCAATTCCCTAGACACCCGCCCACCAATCGAACTGTCCTACAGTTCCTGCGAACCAATTCCCAGTATGTTTGTGAACTGGTCCCTTTTAAGTGCACATGTAGAAGATGCAATGCAATTTGCGTAATCGATTAAAGGGAGGTGCACAATAGAATATACGAGTCAATGACTTTATTGTAACTAAATATTTATTAAAACTTGAAATGAATCCTTGATCCCAACACGAACTGTGTGAAAGGAAAAAACAGAACAAAAGATGAACTCCATAAAAAAGAAGCATTTAAGTATTTTGTATGAAAAAAATATTGAAATGCATAATTAATTTTCTAGTTTCTAGTTTTCTACTATATGCTTTCGAAAATAGTAAGCACACCCAAAAAATTTTTACAATGCCCCACACACAGAACTTACCTACCAAAGCAAGTTAATTAACCCTCATTGAATCTTAATTTTGTATGAGGCGAATTGTGTATCTGAATTCGTACCATGACCGGCTTCATATCACGTACTGTGTTATGGTTCACAATCAACAATGAACTCACATATTGGCCTACTCTTTTCCATCTCCTCAACTTAACTTGAGATCGCTTCCTCATTTTGTTCATTTCTGGCATATGCTAGACATATCCAACCAAATTTAAAAGTACTTGCTTGGTTTGTTCTCTTTTAGTGATACTCCTCATCTCCTATCTTAATGTCAAAGATAACCAGTTTTGTGGGCAAATTTTCTTTTAGTACAAAAGTAACAACAAAGTCACCTCTTGGCCTCCCTTTTCTATCTTGTCAAACATATAATCTTCGAAAGCACTCCCTTGATTTTTGAGATGTCTTCCTTATTTTCTCTATCTCTGGCATTGGTTAAACATATAATCTTAGAAAGCACTCCCATGATTTGTCATATTTAAGTGACACTTATTGCCTCCCATCTTCAGGTCAAAATATAACCCAGTTACAAAGTTCAAATTTCAGTCCGTTAGCCTCATGATCCCTTCCACATAGTATCCTGATGTGCGTTTCACAGGGCATCAACTCCTATTTTATATGAATTTGGTTTATCATGTTTTGCAAGAGTTTTGAAGGCAGCTAATACAGAACCATGGAAGTAAATTTTCAACTTTGCAGCTAATGTTGTGTTAATTTTTCTGCAATAAGCAGATCATAATCCCTGAGCTTGTTACACTATCAGCTTCTTTCTTCCTCTGCATTTCATTCATATTATGGAGCTGCATAATATTTAAAAGTTTGTAGTCCACTGGGCCTTTTCGCAAGTACCCTTTCATCTTGTCCATGGTCATCAACTGACAATGTAAATAAGAAGTGTAAAGTTGCCCCTAATGGTTCAATGAGCAGAGTGTTGGTTTGCCGCACATTCGCAAACCAAGTAGAGTTCAGCGAAATTACTAAAGCTATGCAGAAAGCTCGTTATACCGATATCTTTTCACGATTAAGTACATGCAGACTGATGATACAATTTACTTAAGACAAGGGACCTCTTATTATACAAACACAATCAGTCTCTACCACTGCATTCCCCTGATATCGCATCTTATTTGCAACCTTTCCATGTCAGTTACCAACTCGTAACATAACTCTGGTATAACTAATCTTTTTATTTGTTTTTCAATTGCCCCCAAATAAGAAATTTACCTATTAAAAAATACATTAGAATTTTCACAAGTGTCATTCATCAACTACTAGACCAAGATTTTTTCCCCCAGTGGTATGACATTTTAAATTAAAATGTGGATGATAAGCATCCCCTTTCAATAATACGCTCATAATGGAACAATAACATTCGGAAAAAAATCCTCCAAAGAAATCATAATAACCATCTATTAAATGCTGCTTATCCAACGGTGTGTATTGACATAACAACCAACAATCTCTGCTTTCTGCCAATGCGTTACCTCATCATGAAAATCAACTTTTTGTGGGTAAATTTGGCAAGATGCCCAGGAACTTAATTAATTAGACGAAAAATTTACAAAATATACATTAATGGAGAGAGAGAGAGAGAGAGTAAAGGAGGGAGAAAAGATCAGGGTAATTAGAAGGAACAAAATAGAGTAATCACCATATCATTGGACTCCAGGCTATTGTCGCGAAAAGGATTATGTGGAGAAACTTCTCTTGGCAAGGTTATTAATGGTAGCCAATATACAATACATGCAAGCTACATGAAGCTCTTCAGTTGGAGAGAAGCGGGTGCAGACTGTAGATGACACAGAGATTAACGCTGTTGCTGAGGGAGTGATAAAGAGAGGTGTCATATAACTGTGAATCCACATTTCATGTTATGCTTCTATCTTCTAACATCTAGACTTTCCGTCCAATTATGTGAATTCAAGACATCGAAGAATTATTAAACATTCTATGGCAAATAAGGTGGTGCTCATCACCAAAATTTTAGAGTCCAAACAAGATGGTTATCAAGTATTATCATTTGAGAGATGATGAGGTCACTTGGGCTTTGCACAATCAAGAGTCTAGGTAAAAGGATGCAAGATCACTATCACCAATCCAACAGCCAAAATCTACGAGTGTCACTGAATCCTACACTCACTTTGATGATGGAGAAGAAAGTCTTACTAGCTTGGAGAACACTCCTCTAAATGGAGACACACATTTAGAGATGAAGCGCGACACGTCCCAAATAGCCTTCTATAGTAGCCGTTTTGCACAGCTTTTGTCTATGGGTCAATAAAAAGTCTTCAGATGTTTAGGTTTCCCAAGTTAACAACGGCAAGACCTCTTACTCTCATGTATCAATAAATCACAAGATTAAGTTTCTCAATAAAAGGTCCCCACATGTTTAAGTTTCTTAATAGAAAATCTCCACTTGTTTAATTTCCTTCAAGCTTAGTAAAACATGTGCTGCACAAGTTGAGGATGCTCTTGTTAGACTCTAATGCAAATTACACTCTCATTCTCATGTCCTGAGAAAGATTATATATTGTGAGCTTGAAGCTTATCCTACATGGTTCCCAAGAAATTTCTGGTCCCAAAATCAACTTCCACAAATCTTGCATCTATAGCGTCTTCAATATACATGTTTTGGGTGAGCAAGCAGCCCAATTTGTTCAATGATACCTAGGTACACTTCCATTCACTAATTTGAAATTCTGACCAAGACTACAACCCTCTCTCACTCTGATTGGCAAACTCTTATTGATCAGATTGGTAGAAGGTCAACAACTTCGAAAGGATCATCTCTGTCACTAGAGGAGTTTGATTGATTCTTGTTAGGAGAAATTTTCAAAACAAACCCATTTATAACTTTATTCACCAAAATCAACCCATTTCAGACATATTCACAAAAGTCAACCCAATTTTAACTAAGTCAAAAGCTTTCTTTCTAATTAATCAGGGTTACCAATCCTGTCTAATTAGTAACATGGTTAATTAACCTTCTAAATAGTCAGGGTTGGCAACTGTGACTATTTTGAACTGTAATTTCAACCCCCACTACTAACCTGTGTAATTAAACTAGCATCTAATTAGTTGGGGTTGGCAACCCCAACTAATTAAAAAGAAGCGTTTTTTTTAAATCGACCCAATTTCAGCCTGCGCCGCTGATGTGGCCGAAACTGGATCGATTTTTGTAAATAAATTTGAAATGAGTTGATTTTGGGGAATAAAACTGTAAATGAGTCTATTTTGAAAATTTCTCCATTCTTGTTGATCTTGTCCTATCTGCTGTCACCTTTCAAATTCGATGATAAAATACATTGATCACATTGTAGAGCATTTTTTTTTCTCATAAACTGGAAGAAGATTCGTAGAATTAAAGAAGATTTGTAGAATTAAAGAAGATTTGTAGAATTAAAGAAGTGGGAAATATAGAAATCCTTCTTGAAACACTTACAATATCACACTCCTCTAGATATGGTGGAGAACTTTTGTTGATTGTGATGCTGCATAGGCCAAACTTTTGCAGTACACTTACTATAGATATTAGGGACATGTCAGGCTCCCTCTCTGGTCAGGTATTTCCATTTTGAAGGAGTATCATCAAAACGAGTAAGGTGATCCTTTTCAACATCAAGGAGAATATAGGAGTTGGCGATATTACTAGATTTTGCTTAAATAGGATTGGGGATTGTGATATTGTTCCCAAACAGAAGCACTAGATAACCACTTTATTTGGGGTCCAAACTTTAGACAATGGCTACAGCCTTTAGTTTCTTTCAGATTTACAACAACTTCTCAACTTCTTAAATTCACACAACTGGACTGAAGGGCCGGATGTTGGGATTTAGAAACTTAATACAAAGAGTGTTTTAATGGTTAAATCACTTTATGCTTCACTAACAACAATTTTTACATCCTTCCTTCTCTCCATTAATTATGGTCTGCACCAGCTCAAGAGAAAAATTCTCATGTGGCTAGAATTATATGGGAGATTGCTATAACAACAAGAAAAAAGCCTTCACCCCAAATGTTTGGGGTCGGTTACATGGACCCTATTCTTTACGTCAGACCCATTTTTGGCCATCTCCTTTTAGTTAGCCTTTATTATAACCTTCTTGATTGCTTCTAACCAAGTTCTTTTTAGTCTTTATCTAGATCTCCTTTCCCCATTAACTATAATACTTTTTTCCTAAGTAGTGCCCTAAGAGGCATCCGGCAGTGTTGTGCTTTATTTTATGGCCAGGTACTTCAAACCTCAAGCTGGATAAATGATCAGAAGGGGTTACATTAGGTAGTTGACATTTAGTGTAAGACAGTGTTGGATCTACATGATATGAAACATATGGTACGTAGAATGCTCAACATTTATAATCTTCGTTGGTCGAGTATGTAATCATCTTCCTTTCGGCATGCACACCTTACACCGGATCAGATGTTCCACTCAGAGCAATGCGACACCTTAATTCAACGATCGATCGCCATTAGTCCTTTGGCCTTCTAATTCTCCTTCCACTCCCCCTTCCTCTTCGTGAATATTTTCGCACTATTTCCTCTGGTTAATAAATTCCCCAGGCATCTTGAGCCGGTTACTCAAAACTAGCCAAAAATAAAAAATAAAAAAAAGTTTACCTCTGAAGCAGCAACCAGGTAGCAGGCCGATGAGCACGGACATTACAGCTCGCCGGAGGAAGAAGGACGTGTCTCCGTAGTTTTGAGAGACGGTTTAAACAAATTAAAAAAAAACGCGGAAAAGAAATTAAACAAGCCCAATAAGCCAGATACAAGTAGCACAAGAAAACAATATACAACTAGCTCTGTTAGGGTCTAAAAAAGGAGGAGGAGAAACTCACAATCGTTTGAGGAGGCAGCAAAGAGAGGGTACCCATTTGAGGATTTCATCAGAGAACCTCTCCTTGGATGAATCAAGGAGAATACCTTCAGTCCTTTTGGTTGGGTCTCCTTGGGTTTGAGAGAGGGATTAAGAAACGGCGTTGAGCAGCCACTGGAGAAAGAAAACGCCATTTTCTCTCCCCGAAGGATTTTTGGACGGAGAGAGAGAGAGAGAGAGAGAGGTCGCACACGTACAAAGGCAACCTCCAGTCTCATCGTGATAAAAAAAAGCCACACTTTTATGTGTGGCTTCTCTATTTTTGGGGAACGTGGGAGATTTGATTAGGACTAAATGGCGCATAAATAGCCTATTGCTTCATCACTTTTACAGGTACGATAAGTTGTAAAATTATAAAAATTAACATCCTAAGTTATGAAACAAAAGCAATTTAATATCCTAAGCTGTAAAAACATTGGCACGTTAATACATTTTGTGATGAGCGCATAACATTTTTATAATTGTATTGACCCATTTATTATCATATTTACCACTATACTATCCTCTATCTCTTTATTAAATTTCTATTGACAGATACTTTTATCATAATGGATTTTTTAACAGTGTTTACCATATTCTGACGGTAAACAACTAAAGGTATTTATGTACTATTTTTTACAACTTAGAATATTTTAGTGTAAAGATAGTGAAACAATAAGGGTTTTAAGTGCCTTTCAGCTTTTACTTAGGGGTTGTTTGGTTCGTTTCCTTGATATAGAGAAATGCAATTCCATGTAAAGAAACACAAGTTTTGAGTTTTTCAAACTTTTCCAAGAAATAGATTGTTTTGCTTTGGTTCGCACATAAAAAATGGTGGGAAACCAATTTATTTATTTTTCTTGTGTTTGGTTCGCATAGAAAAAAAAGGAAAACTTTTGTAAACAAAGCAGAGAAGGAAAAAAATCTGACGTGACAGAGTTTTCATCAATTTCACTTGGTTAGGGAAGAAAATCGGAGAAGGAAAAAAATCTTAGTTGGCGGCGATTTCAGCAGAGTTTTCCATCTTCCATTCGAGCGAACCAAAGCGGCACAAAGAAATGGACGGAAACAAAAAAACTGACGTGGAGGGCTAAAAATCTGACGTGGAGGGGTTTTCTGAGTTTTCCACCCCTTATAATAGCGAACCAAACAGCCCATTAATGTCTATTCAATTATGTGAATGAAACGGATCAATACAAGCGACCCAATTTCTCTTGATAGATTGTTTCCCTTGTGAAATTGAGCTTTTTGAATTTTACTCATTCATACACCCGTTCAAATAACTAAGGAGGGATTATTGGTTATGAATTTTTTGTTTGTTTGGACTAGGACTTTATGATGATATTCGTTAAGGATTAGGATTTGGATTTCAACTTTACGATGTTATTGCTTGTTTAGGATTCTAATTAGGACTACGGTTTCAAAATCCAGATTCCAATCCAACTCTATATACTCAAGTGAAACAATTCTAAGTAAAAGTTCATGTTAAAATTGGAGGATTGTGATCTTCCTCCTAGGATTTTCTCTCTCCCCTTCATTTAATGAGTCTAGATTTAAATAAACACTACTGATTAACATTTACAAGACATTTCAAGCTAATATTAAATATTAATATTATATAGTTATTTAATTAAATATTAAACATATTAAGTCATAAAATGCATAAAATGAAACATATTTAATAATTAATATTATTTAATCATTTAATACTTTTAATATAATATAATTTGTTTCAAATATCAAAAATATTTATTATTTATCACATAGTAAAAGTATCAATATATTTAAATATTTAATAGTATGTATGTATGTATGCATGCATGCATGCATGTATGTATGTATCTATCTATAAGCTTGAACCACTAAAAACCAATCCTCTCACGTTCTCCTCTCTCTCTCTCTCCTCCATTTCCCAAAAGCTTGAACCAGCCCTCTCTCTCTTCCTCTCTCTCACCATCAAACAACCCAGATCCGAGCTCCTCCACCCCGTGCCACCTCGCCATCATCCACCTCCGACGACGCCAACGCCGAACCCGTAGATCCGTTCCGTCAACCCTCCAAGGTTCGCTCAACTCTCTCTCTGTCTTCAACATCTTGTAAAAGGTGAAATAGTTCACCTTTTAGTCTGAAAAGTTTTTTTGTTTTTTGAAGAAACCAGTTGAAAACGAAGACACGCATAAGTGAATCTAGATTCACTGCAGTGAATCTCGATTCACAGCAGTGAATCTAGATTCAGTATGTGAGTTGTTTGTTTTTTACCATAAAAAGCGTAATTTTTTGCTGTAAAAGGTGAAATCTTTTCATGGTTTAAAATTTTATAGCTTGTTTTTTACCATAAGTTTCTTATTCTTCAATATAATCCAGATTCACTGGAGTGAATCCAGATTCACTGGAGTGAATCCAGATTCACTGGAGTGAATCCAGATTCACTGGAGTGAATCCAGATTCACTGGAGTGAATCCAGATTCACTGGAGTGAATCCAGATTCACTGGAGTGAATCCAGATTCACTGGAGTGAATCCAGATTCACTGGAGTGAATCCAGATTCACTGGAGTGAATCCAGATTCACTGGAGTGAATCCAGATTCACTGGAGTGAATCCAGATTCACTCCAGCGAAAGCTTGGATGGTTAGGATGGTTTTTAATGAATTGTTGAAGAAATAAATGCATGTGCTATAATTTTGAAGAAATAAACGCATGAGTGAATCTAGATTCACTGCAGTGAATCCAGATTCAGTTATGTGAGGTGTTTGTTTTTTACCATAAAAATCGTAACTTTTTGCTGTAAAATATGAAATCTTATCATGGTTTAAAATTTTATAGCTTGTTTTTTACTATAAGTTTCTTATTCCTTTTTGTTTTTTATTTTTGCAGATTTGCTATTGTTTGATAACGAGTTCAGTCCACTGAATCTGGATTCAATTCAGTGAATCTGGATTCACTCCAATGAATCGAGCTTCAATATAATCCAGATTCAATGGAGTGAATCCAGATTCACTCCAGCGAAAGCTTGGATGGGAGGAGCTCGGATCTGGGTTGTTTGAAGGTGGCGAAGGAGATGGAGAGGAGGTTGACGGCGTCGGGTCTGAGGGAGCGTCTTCGGTTCGTCAGAGCGGCTTCGGTTCGTCGGAGGGAGCTCAGGGGCAGTGGAGTTGGAGGAGCTCGGTGAGGAGTTAGTGGTGTTTGTGGTGGTGAGAGAGAGGAAGAGAGAGGGGGCTGGTTCAAGCTTTTGGGAAATGGAGGAGAGAGAGAGGAGAACGTGAGAGGAAAGAGCTGCTGTGATTTTGGAGAGAGAGAGAGAGTTGCATGGGGAAATGGAGAACTATGTAATTAATTGTTCCAATTTTACCCTTTTCACATTAATGATGTGTATTAAATTTGTCTATATTTACAATTCTGCCATCGAAATGTAGGCCATTGGATTAGATAGATTGGAGGGTTAGGATTGGTTTTTAGTTCTCTAGGTTTTTATTAGAACCTCCCTATTCCAATTTTACCATTTTCACATTGTTTTTTACAGCTGATGTGTATTAAATTTGTCTATATTTACAATTCTGCCATCGAAATGTAGGCCATTGGATTAGATAGATTGGAGGGTTAGGATTGGTTTTTAGTTCTCTAGGTTTTTATTAGAACCTCTCCCTATATATATATTTGTCTATATTTATAATTCTGCCATCGAAATGTAGGCCATTGGATTAGATAGATTGGAGGGTTAGGATTGGTTTTTAGTTCTCTAGGTTTTTATTAGAACCTC